>NC_044246.1:52904515-53207545 GCF_003957555.1 Calypte anna | reverse complement strand
ACTGCTGAGGCCTCAACTCGAGTACTGTGTGTTCAGTTCTGGGCCCCTCACTTCAAGAAAGGTACTGAGGTGCTGGAGTGGGTCCTGAGGAGAGAGCAACGAGGCTGTGAAGGGATAAGGGAGAAAGTCTTATGAGGGGAGGCTGAGGGTGCTGGGGTTGTTTAGCCTGGAGGAGACTCAGGGGGGACCTCATCAGTCTCTACAACTCCATGAAGGGAGGGAGTAGTCAGGTGGGGGTCAGGCTCTTCTCCCAGGCAACCAGTGACAGGATGAGAGCACATGGACTGAAGCTGAGTCAGAGGATGTTTAGGTTGGCTATGAGAAAGTACTTCCTCAAATAGAGGGTGACCAGGTATTGGACTGAACTGCCCAGGGAAGTGGGGGGGGTCATTGTTCTTGGAGGTGTTTAAGGAAAGGCTGGATGTGGCACTTAGTGCCATGGTCTCACCAATATGGTTCTGTTAGGTCACAAGGCTGGGCTTGTGATCTCAGAGCTCTTTTCTAGCCTCAATAATTCTGTGATTTTTCCATGGCTTTTTGCAAGCATTTCAGATTGACTCACATGATTTTTGAAACATCTGATGATGATGAGGAGGGACAGGGAATTATTACTGATTTTATTTCATAAATAGGCATAGAGTGGTCACATCCTTTATTGCTTTAAATCCATTTTGTTCATCTCAGTGTGTGTTGGAGGGTGGGTGGCAGGGCTCAAACAACACTGCAGCTTTGACTTTGAAGTGCTTTGTTGCCTCACGTAGTCAACACTGCTGACCTGAGTGCCAGGGTCCTCTGTAATACGGGGGGGAGCTGGGTGAATAAAAATCTTAAATGTGCAGGATAACCAGCAGAAAGTGCTGGAAGGGGGAATATGTCTGAAACCCTGATTCTCTCAGGAGCAAAATTAACAAACTGTGTGCTGCAGGAGGGCATGTATCTGCAGTCTGAGAAACAGCATAGGAAAGTACCTAGTGATACACTGCTGCAAAAATTAGATGGGATGATCAAACCCTTTGTTCATTTTCCCTGAAGTTAGAACATCTGCTGCCATTTTGCAGCTGACCTCTGTAACTTCCTGCTGCTTTGCAGTGGTAGGGGTCTGAGTGACATGCTTGAAGGTTTTCACTCTGCTTCCAGTTTACTTTAAGTAATTAATAATTTATTGGGCTAGAGTAGAATAAATACAAGCACAGCCTAATGACTTACGCGGTCTCTCTAGGAGAAGAATGAAGTGGGTTCATGTTCCATCTCCAGCATGTACTTAACATTATGCATTCACTGCAACAAGCTCTTGCTGGGTCAGCACCTCCCTAGGTGAAGGTGAAGGTACTGAAATCACCAGGTTGCAGTGATTCCTGCTCATATTTATCTACGTTTAGTCCACTCTTCATGGAAAATGGAATAGTTTCAAATTATTAAAGTGCCACCCTTGAACTGCTACATAGCCTAGAGTCATTTTTCAGTAGGAGGTGCAGGTTTAAACCCTTTCAAGCAGAGGATGGAGTTGAAGATTTGCTTCTTGTAACCTGTGTGCATGTGAGTGAAAAAGGAAAGCACATCTTCTCCACTTACATTTTTATTTGCAACCTGACCAGATAGCAGAGCTCTGTGGAAACCTGCATTCTCATGGAAAAAAAGGGAAACCTGCAAAAATGAGTCACAGTGGTTCATTTGGAAGCAACCCAGCTGAAAGTGTAGCCTTAATTTCTGAAGTGATAATTGGTCTTTCTATGATCATTGCTAAATTAAGCACTTTGTAAATAGCCAAATCCAAAGGGAGAGTGTTTATGATACCTGTGAATCAACATGTAAATAAGATGCAACCAATTTCCTCCCAATTTTCAAATCCAATTCTCTCTCTCAAAACAAAAAACAAATCAAATTTAAACCTCTTGTTCAGCAAAATTTTAAAACTTTTCAACTTCTATACCCAACCTGAAGTAGTACATAAATATTTAAATTTATTTTCTTGCCTGCTGTAGAAGTGTGATTACCTCAAGTAGAAGGTTGTGGTTACAATCACTGTTGACATGTTTTGGTCATGTCCTTACACCTCCTGCAGTTGCCCAAAACAATCACAATAGCCATGAATGTGGCCCCAGGAGGATTGCTCAGTGAAAAGGGATTTTCCAGTGGCAAAGATTCAAGGCTTGTACTCTGCTGTCTATTCTTGCTGTTTGGGGTGCTGGGACAAGAAATGGGCTGCAGCTGAAGCACCTTGGAGCCCTGCCAGTCCCTGCTGCTGTAACAGGCTGTCAGAGTGGTGGGTGGTCAGGTATGAGTTAGAGAAGCCTTGTAGGCTCTTCTGCTTTTTGCCAGGGCTTGGGAAAGTTCCCAGTCACCCACAGAAGGCACACAGTGTAGATGTGGCTTAATTCCCCTGTGTCTGGCATGGTATCATGACTCACGGTTTTGAGAGCACTTCTACTGCAAGCCATTGTCCCAGCTCCAATAGAAATATCTTCTCATTTCAAGAATGTATGCATTTGTACTAGCTGCTTGGGTCCAACATTTTTCAAAGATTTAGTATATTGGGTCTTTGTATATTCTAGTCTGAATAAGATCATAGACTGTCAGGGGTCTGAATGGATACAAACATATGTTGATAGGAGTCATGATTTGATGATACCAAACAGAGAAAACATAAATAAAATTACCACCTCTAGAAAAACAAGGCATTAATATAATGAGAGAAACTTTCAAGAGAAATCAGCAAACACTATGACAAAAACATAAGCAAGCAAAAAACCCAGCCCCCAAAAAAACAATGTCTAGGAGAAAAGGAATATATGATAAAGCAGAATTTTTAATTTTTTTTTTAAAGGGTACTTTTTCAAAGCTCACTAAAGAGGTAGCTACAGGCTCATTGTGAAATCTGTGAACCTCCAGGAACACAGGGTTTTGGTTCAAGTCAGTCACTCATTTCAAATATATCAGTGAAGTTTGGAAGTTGGCACATTAGAGCTAAAAGCAGTGACAAGGTTTTTGGCTTGCATAGAGATGAGTAGAGATGAGAAAGTTCTTTCTAAATTTTTTTTTTTTTTTTTTTTTTTATAGACACATATAATTCATCTCCATTTATGTTTTAGCACATAATTTAACTGATAGATTCTGGCTGAGTGATTGCATAATGCAGGAAATATTCCAGGAACTGGCACTGTATATCTGTTGGGAATGGTTGTATTTCAATTCCTTTGCGGTGTATGTGAGAGTATTGTCTTTCTTGTGTCTCCTGTTGTCAGAAGGCACACTTTTCCTTCCAGATCCAGTGAAGAATTGTCTGACAAAAGTCTGATGATCCTCTTTCCAAACATTGTATCATCTCATACTCTTTTCATGAGGCATTTTCTTAAAACTTTGAAGTATCAAAGAGCTATTCTTTTTTTCATTTTACATATATGTGACTGAGACAGAAGTACAAGCCAGGAGCTTGTGTCTATGGAGCCAGATTCCCAGGCTGGAAACTACCCAGTCAATCCCTTTTTCTAGAAACGGAGAAGAGAGATGCTTGAAATTACCTTAGCACATTGATGTCACCTTGACAATAAAAGTTTTTTCAGAAGGCTGTTATGGGAAAAAAGTAGGAAGAGGGGGCTGGGGGAGGGGAAGGGAAGGCACAGAGCAGCCAAATCTCCTTCCAATATAAAAGAATTCATTGCTAGACTGGTCTTAAATTTATTGTCCAGTGCAAATAGATGTGCTTGTTAGTGCCTATTAGATTCTTAAGTGTTTTTCTTTGGTCATTCTCATCCATATGGAATTATCTAAGGTGCAGACAAATAGATATTAATGGGCTGTGAGGGCTGTTATTATTCCATTCTGAATGCCAAGTCATGCTAGTTGCTTTTTATTCCTCTTGCACTTAAATAGCTGTGAGCTAGCATTTTCTATATTTTTATTTTCAACTGTCTTTTCCCAGCTGATCCTTTTTAACATATGGTTGTTGGTTTCATTTCAAGTACAGAATAAATGTCAATTAGTCCCTTGTCTGTTTTGTGACTGATCCTTGAATCTCAAGGGTGAAAAATACAAGTAGCTCTGCATGTTGCACTCATCTAAAAATGAAGATTCTAGCCTATGATATTTATCTACTTTACAATGGCAAACTTTGTATCTGATGAAAGAGTCTGCATGAAATAGAGCCCAGTGAGTGCAGGAGAGCAGGAGGGATTAAGCATATTTCTCACCATTACCTTTGTTGTGTCTGTTCCAGTAAGTAGAGCACTCCTTTCACTCACATTCCTGCCAGTTTCCCTGTGCCCACTTTCATTCTGAGATGAAAAGAATCTGATTTTGTTTTCTTTCTCAGGTCTACATATTGATACTGCTCTGCACTTACTGTACTTCTTATCAGCTCATTCTTGCTAATATGCTCTTACAAAATTTCTCATAAATGTTTAATTCCTAACAATGGAATATTGGAATAATTTTCAAGGTACAGAATTGTTCCGCTGACCAACTTACCGAAGTAAAAATGCTAATATGACCCATGGGTCAGGCATGCAGTCATCTTTAATGTAAATTTAATACAGTGATTCCCTTGGAGATGGAAGATGACAGACTTACCAGAGCTGTGCTGAATCAAGGTATCAGTATTTAGCAGCCTCTCGTTACTAGGTTACTGCTCACCTCTGAGACCAGGGAAGATGATCACAGAAATGCACTTTCATGTTATCCACCACATATAAAACTGGCTATGTTTGATAAAGAAGACATTTTACAGGTTTGATGAGAGGCTTAAAACTAAAAAAGGACTGGAGGGGAGGGTGCAAGCGGAAAGGCAGAAAGCATAGGGCTCCAGTATCCTGCACTACTGTCCAATGGTTTCTGTGAAGGAAAAACATAAAAAGCCCAGTCCATACACTTGATAGCAAACAAAATATTGCATTTTTCATAAGCTGAATAGATGCTTTGGAAAGTAGCCAACAAGGGAATTTTCCACTTGTGCTGCTTTGCAGCCTCTTTCAAACCTACTGTTAAGCAGCAGGGGCACAAGGCACTTCACTCCCTTTTCTATTATGCAGCTATGACACATAAAGCTCCTTGGAATGGTATTCATATTTTATCAACTTTTCTAGCTTTAGTTCTTTATTTATAATGCACTTTTGGCAGAGCAGTAATTGTATGTGGGTCAGATGGCAGAGTGTCTTCACACTCTTCCCTTTGTGGGGTGGAGAGGCTGCTCCTGGGGAGGAACAGAAGACAAAATTGTCCTGGCAGTGCAGCAGAGGCCGTCTTAAGTATTCCCTCAATATTAGTCATATGAATAAACCTAGGATTCCCTGTCAGAGATTTCCTGAAAAAAATATTAGATGTACAGTGGGTAATATGAGAAAAATTTACCCACTGTAAAGATATGAATCTAAAAATACAGTCTTTTAGTAGTACTTTTGTTTCACTTTCCTTCTTAGATACAGTGTCTTCTATCATAAATTTCAAGAAGTTTTGAATAGAAAAAAAGCGCACCCACTTTCATTTTAATCTTATAGGTCTACCACTGGCTTTAGACAGCATTGTAGCTCGCAGGTGGACTGTAAGTGAAAATGTACAGCTTGAATTTCTTTGGAATGCCTTAGTGGAAGAAACAATGCTTTTCCAGTATAGTCAATCACAAATATTTCTCTGTGATCCTTGCTGTCACTGTGATCATGTATTGGACATTTCTCAAATCTCAAAAGATTTTGGCCTGAGCTGCTGAAGCAGGCCACGGAAAAAGAGAAGGCAATATAAATCTGAATTACCGGCCTTTTAATATGGGATAAAGCTTCTTTTGAGTCACTCTAATTTGTGAGCAAACACAGCTTAAGATAATGAGTATAGTAAATTTGGGGAAAATTCTTTCATTGCTCAGTGGCACAAGGATATTTTTTCTGTAAAATTAAATGATGTCTCAGACATACTAAACAAGCATCTTGATTAGCCATTTAGCGTCTGTTTTTTAAAGTTAAGATGAGGTTCAAAGATTTCTGATTTCTGGGACAGCTGTGATAGCGGTGTCCTAATTTACATTCAGCATTTTGATTAACATGTAATGTCTGAGCTGAAGTAATAGGTGGCCTGAGCTCTGACTATCATGCACAGTCTTGGACCTTGCTCATTCTTACATCACTTTGTATTCTGGCATGTGCTGCAAAGAACTGCTAATGACCCTTACTGCTTGTAAGGGTGAGAAAGTGATGTATAAAAATCTGTCAAGTTTTTTTTGTTGAGTAGGAGTAGAATTGCATAATAAATAAAAGATTATTCTTGTGTACAAATATGTGATTTGAAAAACTGTTTTGCTAACTAAGAAATACAGTGTAAGCCCTTTTAGCAAGAAGGCATCATAGGTAAGTGCAAGCAGAATCCATGAAGAAAGTCTTGTTTAAAATGAGATTTAAATAATTTTAAAAGGTTTACAGATTTGAAAGCTGTGTTATACAAGACAATTATACAGCTCATTAATACAGATAGAATTGCTCTCAAGCTGCAAGACTGAAGTTTGAGGCTTTGTTTTGAATAACTTTAAATGTGGGTTTAAACTGATATTAAAAAATGTACCTAACCTGGCACGAGGCGAAGAAGCTGTTGTATGACAGAAAGACTATCCATAGAGCAGGAATTTTGGTTTGGTGTCTACACTATAGTACCCTGGACTAAACTCTTTCTATTTGTCATGCACACAGTCCTTTTTACATCCCCAGTGTTTCACACAATTATCATTGACAGAAAACTAAGTTGAGAGGAAATGAAAAAAGGAGCATTGTTCATGATTTATGTATTGTTTATCTCATGTGCTTGTCTTCTAACCACCTGGTTTGTGGATTGCTTGTAGAAGGGAGCCTTGAGGGTTTAAAATACTAAATAGGAGTATTAGAGGTGCAGACTAGCATTGCCAAAGCAGAAGATGATGTTCTAACAAGAAACTTTTAAAATCATAATCCCATTGTATGGCAAATGTGAAAGCATGAACTGGGGAGGAGAGGGAGAAAATAGTCTTAACATAGTTCTATGCTGTTGTGGAAAGACTGTGTTAGAGGGGTTTATTTAAAGCAAGATTGGCAATGTCTGTGCTGCACTGAAGAAATAATCAGATTGAAAATAGAAAACTCATCCATCAAAGGAGAGTCCAAGAAAGGGATCAGAGAGACAATCAGGAGAAGAACTGGAATATGAGTACTGGATAAGCTTTGATGGGCGTATCTTTGAGGAGAAAGCAAAGAACAGTGTTGAAAGCCAGTAGGGAGTTCAAGAAAGAAAAACACAGAAGCAGGAGACTGGGAAATATCTTAATGGAAAAAGTGAACAAATTAATTTCATTTTGAATGAACATTCTCTTGAAAGAAATTTGTTGGAAATTTATAAGCAATTTCAAGAGGTTCAAGCAGGGCTTTATGAAGTCTAGCTGAGTCATTAAAATGTTGGCTTTAAAACAGTGAGACTGAACACTCTTGAAAATAGTATGTAAATCCTTCTTGGTGAGCACCTGGTGTGTAAGATCACTTAGTTCCTTGCTCAGCTACCAATGCCTATTATACCCTTTCTTAACACCCATATTATATCCGTATCTTAACATGTCTTATACATGTTTACCTACCAAATAAAGACTTAAAAATTGAATCAACTTCTTCTGTGACATGAAATCATATAAAATTGTTTTCTGAGGTGAGTTTAGTATCACACTGTCTTCATGCTGGGACAAGATTATGTCAGTGTGATTCTATACAAATCCTCTTCTTGTCTGAGAAAGAAAAACTGCATCTTGTTTAACAGTGTCTATGATCAAAAGCCCTTTTCATTTTGCCTGATGGTCACATTAGAAAATTGTTCAAGGTAATTATAGAATATAAATATTGCAAAGTCCTTTTAGTATTCCTGGATAAGAAAAGGAAAAACCCAATTCTTTACCCAGGATTTGTGATCACCTCCACCCCTTCCCAAGCCCATCCCTTTCCAAATGAGAATTTACACTTAACATGTCCTTCTTAGTGAAGGTGCTTGCTTTAGGAGAGGTTAAAATTCCCGCTTGCCATCTCAAATCTATATTTCCACTACCTTCGTGTGGGATTGGGAATCTCAGTACCCATTACTGCTATTCAAAATTGGTTCTTATAAAGTTTTAAAATAATCTAGCAACAGTTTTTTAGAGTTACAACATGTTAAACTCTCACCAAGATATTTTTTTATAAAATATGGTTCCACTTAATTTTTAAAATTTATTTGACTTAAAAGAAGCTTGCTTTTCCAACTATAGACTTGACAAACTTTTGTACTTCAGTTTTAAAACCAAAGTGGTTAGGATAAAATTCTGAGAGTTAGTTACATTGTAAATGCTGGATGTTAAGGATATTTTAATGTCCTGGGATAATCTAAAATAATGATCATAAAACAGGAAAAAATTTATGTGCTTTACAGAAAAACATTTTTAAAACAGGTTAAAATGTCTTGAAGATTTTTGAATTCATGTAAAATTGCACCTTTTCATCTATTAAGTTTATTAACCTCTCTACCCTGATGGACTTGTGCAGATATTCATATTGCAGATATTATTCTCATGAAAAAAAGCAGCAAAACCAAATGACCTTCTCTGTATATATACTAGGAAATAAGATATCTTAGGACAGGGCAGTAACGGCCAATAGCAGTATAAAAATCATGCTTAAAGAGACAATTACTACCTCCTTACAATGATATCCTTTACCAGGATATTATTATTTTAGGGAAATTAAAGTATTGTTTTCTCATCAGCAGAGAACTATTGAGGCTCCTGTACAAGGACTTAAAAATTTATTCTTATTAGAATATCAGGGTGTAAGATTCCAATCAGGCTTTTGCCTCAAAGGACAAACTTGCAAGCTGAACGTTGAGCAATTGACTCCTGATAAGCATAGTGACAACTGAAAAAAGTGAGGGGTGTTGCCCACATAAAGCAAGCTATCCTACCAAGGACTGGATACAAACTATTGGTCTAGATAAAGGCCAGTCCAGACAATAGCTCTGGTGTCCTTACAGTGGGGTGAGAAACATAGAAGAAGCAACATTATTTGAACAACCCGATGCAGTGGATGGTGTCCCTGCCCATGCAGGGAGGTGGGAATTAGGTGATCTTTAAGGTCCCTTTCAGCCCTAGCTATTCTATGATTCAGTAATTCCTGATGTTTGCATGTATGATGTAAGCAATAGGAAACTTCGGGAGCATATAAGGAGTGCCAATGCATTCATTCTTTGCTGCCTAGGACTGGACTACCACCCCAGGAATAAAGATCATAGGGACGCCACTTAGGGTGATGATGCTCTTATCTCTCTCTTTCTCTCTTCCTCTTCCTCTTCCTCTTCCTCTTCCTCTTCCTCTTCCTCTTCCTCTTCCTCTTCCTCTTCCTCTTCCTCTTCCTCTTCCTCTTCCTCTTCCTCTTCCTCTTCCTCTTCCTCTTCCTCTTCCTCTTCCTCTTCCTCTTCCTCTTCCTCTTCTCCTTCTCCTTCTCCTTCTCCTTCTCCTTCTCCTTCTCCTTCTCCTTCTCCTTCTCCTTCTCCTTCTCCTTCTCCTTCTCCTTCTCCTTCTCCTTCTCCTTCTCCTTCTCCTTCTCCTTCTCCTTTCTCTTTCTCTTTCTCTTTCTCTTTCTCTTTCTCTTTCTCTTTCTCTTTCTCTTTCTCTTTCTCTTTCTCTTTCTCTTTCTCTTTCTCTTTCTCTTTCTCTTTCTCTTTCTCTTTCTCTTTCTCTTTCTCTTTCTCTTTCTCTTTCTCTCTCTCTCTCTCTTTCTCTTCATCTTTAGAGAGACTTGACAAATCTTTAGCAGGTCACTTCACATTGCTTGTGTTATATGTTGTCCTCCAAATAAATCTTCTTCTTTGCCCCCAACCCTTTGTGGTTGGACTTCGTTCTCAGAGGATCAGAATAATAAGTTACATTGACCACAGGGTGGATCATAGCACAAGGCTGCAAACCTCCAAAGTGCTTGGTACACCCTCACTGAAGTCAGCTAGTAGCAACATCACATTTTTCTCTTTGAAGCTGCCACATAACAAGCTTCCAACACATAGCGGTAATTCTGTTTGTTACTTATTACACAGAAACTCGCATTTCTCTGCTTGAATCTCATTTCTTTTCCTGAACTGCAGTTTTATGCAAAAGAAATTCTTTCTTTAAGGTACTTAGAATCTCTTACTGATGATGCATTTTAATTATGGATCACCAGGACTTTAATTAGAATTCTCAAGTTTTTCTATAGGTCAGTAGGGGAAATGCTGGATAAGGTATCAGAAATTGCTTTGGGTGGAGAAACCTGAGCTTTCCTTACCTCATTGCCTTAACAACTTCAGGCTGTATCTGCTTGTAGCTTACACATAAGTAAGCGTATAAGAATTATGTTTTCAGCAGGTTTTATACTCGGACTGCAGTCCAGCAGTTACCATACTTGAAAAACATTAGCAGTACCATATTGTCTAAGTAGGGGTTGATTCTGATTCATTGAAGAATGAGAAGAGCCCCTGCTGTTCTTTGAAATGACACCTTCCTTGTGAATATGAAGTCAGAACCTTATGTTTGTGTATGTCTCACTTGAGTTCACTTTAAAGTAGATAGGATTGATCCATCAGCCTGCCTCACCTTTTGTACTTTTTTGCATTATAATCTACATTTTTCTAGAATGTTTAGTTGTGGCTGAAGCCCAATTCTTCAAGTCTTACAAGACTTACCATCTGCTTTAGAATACATATCCAAGTGTCACTTACTGAATCATTTTATCAAGTTATTTTACTCTTCCATTAGAAAAAAAAATTGTCTGAATTGTGTTTGTAGAAACACATCCTGCCCCACTCCATGCAGATGTCAGTAGATGAGCTCATTCCAGTTTCATGGGGTTGGTAAACAGCTCTGCTCAGTGGAGATGATGGAAACAGGCTAAGAAATATAGTGGTTCTGAAGCTTTGAATCTTTTAAAATTTTATGACTGTGCCTTGCTTTCAAAAACACCATTCCTGATTATAGCAATATATGTAAATCACTGTACTCCAGTGATATAGTACCTCGGATTACTTCTGGAATATGGCTCATGGGTCAGATACCTGAGACAAGTTTACTTTTGAGTGCTATTAGTGTACTAAGTATTAGAAACTTAAATCAGAGATCATTAAAGATATGCACACAAATAGTATTTCCTTAATACCTTTTAAAACACCAGGTTGTGATGAATTTGCTCTTCTTTACATTCATCACTGTATTTTTAAGTTTTCATTGTTTCAGGGAAATTTGTGATCTCTTTAATCAGACTTTTCTCAGTAGTCCTCAACTGCCCAGAGACTTTGAGAAGAGGTCTCTATTGTTGTTGACTGTGGGTGTACAGACTTCCATTTCAAAATTTTTCTGTGTGATACATAATAGAAAAGTGACAACATGAAAATAAAAGAAAGAGCAAAAGGAAGCCTGCTGTTAATAACTACTTTGCAAATTGAATAATGATTTTAAAAACCAGTTATTTTCCATGTAAGCCATCTTTCCTTGCAAATTATAATGGAACATAGCAATTTATTTTGTGATGATTCAGTAACAGAGCTCGCCAAATGATATGTGCTGGAGATCAAGGGAAAGGTGGTGTTGATAATGATAAGATGACCAGTAGTAAAATAGCTGATTGCCTCTCTGACTTCCCTTGAAGTTCAGTGATCTGAAAGTAGGAATCAGGTAATAAAAAGTAAGTCAATGAGAATAATGGTCCTAAGTGTGGTATGTTAAATGAAAAAATGAAATCACAAGGAAAGAGGTCTGTGACAATAATATGAGGCCTTTGGAGAAGAAACTAAGGTGGAATATGCATAAAGATTTTTTATGATTAATGAAAAGGAGGAACAGAAATATACAGAAATATATGGAAAAAAGCAGTATGGAAGATACCAAATGTTGTTTTCACAAGGTGTTTTTTGGTGATTATGTCTTCAGGGTGGAAGGTATGACATAAACTTTGGCACAAAGATAAGAATTTACACTCAAAAGACAGGTTCTTCCAGTGCTGATGTGGAAAAGCATTTTCCTCATCAAAGGGGTAGTGGAGAAAATAAAACATAAGGAATTTACTATTTTCTGTCTGTCTATTTATCTAAACAGATATATATCATACATATATATGCATAAGAATGTAATGCAAAGATGGAATGTGTGATTACTCTAGGTGACGCTTACAGCAAAAATAAGCTTTCTAGGATCTGTGGTAGTCTACATTTTGCAAGTACATAGAAATGTTTCAGGAGAAATGGATGTATTCCTCTTGTCATTGTATTTGACTAAAATATAGTTGGAATATGGGGTACAAAGAAAGGTAAGAAACATGGTCAAAGATATTGCAATAGCCAAAAGTTTAGAATAAAATCAGCATCTGAATTTGTGCAGAACAGCATGACTGGCATAAAAGGCTAAATAAACACAGTCTAAGAAGTCCTGTCCTCTGTCTTCTAGGATAAAATAGGAAGACCCACAAAAAAATGTTTGCTTTAGACACAACCAGTCTTTAAGAAGGATTATAAAATAGGTCTTAATCTGAGAGGCATGAAAGCTGAGAAATGTCTAGAGAACCAGGTACATAGGAAAAAAGAATGGGCCCATTTCCTTCCGGACTTTAAGGAAGTGTTAGAAGTAAATTTGGGCTGTAATTTTTGTAAGTTTGAAATACAGCCACGGGTTTTATGTACTCTCTGTATGCAAAAGATTGGAGTCATCTAGTCACAATATTTGTAGAGGTTGAGGGAGTGATTTCTTTTTATTTAAGACTTTTGAAGTTTGTGAATACATGCCTTATTTTCTTCCTCTTCTGTCAAAATAACAGATAATTTGCCTTTTTACTTCTACGTTACTCTTGAGACCAGTGAGGTTGTCTCCAGAGAACCACTCGATCCTGACGGAAGCAATCTCTCTGTTGTGTGCGTACCTAGGAAACATTTCTGCTGAAATACCAAATATCTTTTTTTTCTGATACTTTGGTGGCCTCACAGTCAACTGTCTGTATTTCTTGTGCTTATGTAGAAAGTTAAGAGTTTATTCTATTAGGGAAACAGGGACCTCATCAACAAGCAGTCATGAAAACAAAAGTCTGATTTCTATGCTTTTGTGTGTCCAGAGGAAGCATGAGCCTTTGAAAAACAATATTCAACAGGTATCAGCATTTGGATTTAGTTGCTCTTTTGTACAGATCAGAGAGAGTATCACAGCATGCAAATTAAGGCATTTTTGCCTCTTTGCTGGTGACTATTCTTGTAACCTTGAGTGCTTTCCAGAGCATATAGTCTTCAGTTTGAAGATTGCTAGCTCACTCCCTTCCTGGATGCTAGTGATGCTGTTTTGGAGTCCCTGGAGATGTGTTTAGAGTTGTGTGTTTTATCACTAGGGCTGCTCCTTTATCTAAATGGAATTTTATGTATTTCTATGTGAAAAGGAACTTGACTTTAGTGAATTTCATAGTAATGAAAATACTATTGGGCCGCTAAACCTACTTCTATGGTAATATTATAATTTGTTCTCAGTTTTAAGAGATGACAGAAAGGGGATGGTTACTGACACACTATCATGACTACTTGCCTAACAAGATCTATGCCAGGTTACATTTATCTCATTTGCTTTCTCAAGGATGGCTACCTAGTCCAGTAAGGATTCGCAGATGCTTCCCAGTTATCTCAGAGAACATTTCAACTGGAAACATGCACATTAAACAGCTGTCACTTTGAGGAATCATTCTTGTTAAACAGGAGCTCCTCATTAAGTATTTTTACTGAGCATTACTATCCCTTCTCACCTCAATGATGAGAGTAAATTTTTGTAAGAGATACAGAACTTGTTTTACTTGTATAATGCCCACCAGAATAAAACACCGGGATCCTTAAGATATTTTTGGATTAAAGGTAGTAATTTTGAATAATAATGTTAGGAGTTAAAGCAGAGTTTTTTCAGAAGAAAGCTCTCAGTAGAATGAAAAAATAATTTCTGATACAGGTAGATAGAGAGGCTTTGGAAAATCTGGCTTTGCTCTGCCCCATGATTCGAGTCATTCACAATTTATGCCTTATGGTCATGCTGATTTTTTATGGAGATGCTACAGGGACTGTTATCCACATTATATGCTAAGATGGTTAGTCTTGGAGACAAAATTGTTCTTTAAAGGTGATTGTTTCCTAAAATTGTTCTTGTTCTTATCAGAATAGCTTTCCAAATGCAAAGATGGTTAAAAAGAAAAACCAACAAACCCAAATCAGAAAACATCAAATCACACAACAAAACCAGCTATGAAATCTGCTTGACCTTATCAGTGTAAGCTATGTTGACAGTTCTCATCTATGGGTGTATGCAGCTGTCCCAACACCAATCACCCCTCCTTAGGTCAACTTCTGTCTTTGTTAACAGCACATTTAATCTGTAAGATTATCTTCTCACACTGGAGAAGAGATTTGCAAAGTTCCAGCTTTATCTGCTCATTAAGCAAGTGTAATTTAAATTTACATCTCTTCAGGAAGACAAAAAAAATAGAAAATATTTTGTGCACAAACATAATGTTCTCTTATCCAACTCTTTTGGGTCTGGATCATAATGTGTTCCTCTTGCCTGCAAGATGGAAGAGGCATACTTAGATATTCTATGTACTGTTATTTTGAACCTCCTGGTGATACTATACATTTTTATGAATATTGATGCTGTATAAATTTGTACTGGGACGTAAGAGGAAGCACTCCTTTAATTATATTAATACCATAGGCAGGTGTACAGAAAAACTGTCATTGATCTTTACACACTAGAGAGAAGGCTGTTACTTGAATGCTGAAGAGTAACATAAGCAGCCTGCCCATCCCAAATGGTCATGAATTACCATCTTAACATTAATGGCTGTACCTGTTGTGTATTCATGCTGAAATTGATATCAAATGATCAGATGATCATAAAATACATGTCTTAAGCTCTTAAGAATAAAGAAACAAGTAACTGAATCCAGCTGAATTCAGCCAAATCATCAAAATAAAATGCTCAATTAATTAATTTCGTGACTTCTCAATGCATCATGCTAATGTCATCATCCCACGGCAGAAAACAGCACCTGCAGCACTGTCAGATTACAAGCCGTAGTGGACACTGATTTCAGTAGGAAAAACTTGGCTGGATGCATTTATTTTCTGAGTACTCCTACTGTTATTTTTTTCTGGGGAAATGAGACATCAATTTACTAAAGTGATTTTCTCAGGAAATAAGTTGCTGAGCAAAGCTATGACTCTGTATCTTGTAAGTTACCGGCGATTATCTCCTCCTGTCTTTTAAAAGATCATTTTGATATCTAAAAAATAACATTCCAAGCACAAATAATATTATATCCCTTTTGTGAAGGAAATCGGGACACATATACTAAACCATTTGACAGAAAGTGATAGCAAGTCAGAATGAACAGGTGATGTACAGTCAGAGCTGATGGCCCAGTCTGATGCTTCCCTGTCATCTCATAGCTTCCTCTGTGTCTGAGCTTTTCTTTTGCTTAAACGCATTTAAAGCAGTCTTAATTGTCCAGTGCAGTTTTCTTTGTGCAAATTCTTAGGTGAGGACCTCTTTTTGCAAAATTGTAACTGTCTAGTTATTATATAAAGTTTCAACTCAGTTACTGTTCATACAAGCATTCATTCCCTTTCTAGCTCCAATTTAGCATCCCAACACACCCTTTATACTCAACTAAGAATTTACCATAGATTTTAATTGCTTTAAAGAGGTTTAAGATGCTCCAATCCAAGACAGCTGCAAGTACTCACCAACAAATTAGGTGATCAACATGCCATACGATTCAAAAGCTATGAGATTTTCTTGCCTGAGTCAGACATAATAAGAGATGGGTGAGTTATAACAATCCAGGATCTCTGAACTACTTAGCTGAACCAAACTAAACTCTTAAAGTACCTTTGTTAGCAGGCACTTCAAAATGAAATTAGGGATGGGTTGGGTGGGTGACTGCAAATGATGAATTATGAAGGCTTTTCATTCATGATATTTTTTCATTTCCTATAAAGGTTACCTGTAGCAAGATACTCTCTCATGGCTGTAGTAATTCAAATTAATCTTTAGTATAATAAGATTGACCTCTGTTGGCCAACACCTGAATGAACACATTTCCCTTCTCCTTTAACACCATGCTGCTAATTTGTATTTTGTTGATTTTTATGGAATTGCTTTTTCACTTACAAACCCACTCATACAGGGTAATAGTTTTACTTGAATTTAGATATTTAATCTAAATGATGAAAAAAAATGAAAAAAATGAAATGAAAAAAATAGGGCTGTCAATAGGATGGGTGGATTCATAGAGTCTTAGAGGGTGGGTTTCTTTGTTTGCTTGGTTGGTTTTGTACTGTTTTGTTTAGGGAAGCCAACCTCTGCAAGATGCCTCAAAAATATTCATAGGCTCTCTTTCTCCCTAAAATCTGTAATACTGTTTCTAAATTTTGGTGTGTGAAATAAATGCACAAATGTTGGAGCAGTGTCAAGTAAACGCAAAAATCTCTATTCCTGTAACACCGATAAATCTGAAGTAGTCACTCTGTGCTAGGGAAATCCAATTTTTATCTTTACAAGCCAAACATTAACTGACATATTGGAAAGGATATTTCTTGTCTTGCAGTACCAAGAAAGGTAAACCTTTCAACAGTAGGTAAAATACTATGCCTCTATTTTGTGAAATGTCAGACCAGATTGATGATCTCTTCCAGTTTAAAAATGTGTGCTCTATGCTTCAACCTTGCAAAATTTATTTTGAAAGCCTCATTTGTGTTCAGAGAGATCTGTTAGTCCAGGAACTAGTGCATTTGCCTGAGGGCAGACTTTCTCCAGACAGGTTCTCTTTTCAGAGGAGAGGGGAATATATTGGCTGTGGATCACACTTCTGGATATACATCAGATTTCTGGAAGATAAATCCCTTTTCTACCTCCAAATCTTCTGTTCTTGTCTGGTTGCCACACAGCCATGAGCATGAATCTCCCACTCTTAGACATGTAACAGTCTGCTTAAATGAAGAAATATCTTGGTGGATCTTTGTTTTTCAGTCATTGGAGATTAACAACTCTAAAGAATTTATTTTCAACTTAAATATTTCTTTAGTTCTGCAGTGCTGTTTATGTTTTGGAGTACTGATTCCTCAGCATGCTTGGATTTCACTGCTATTGACATCTCCAAAATGAAGCTGTGGTTCTCCAGTGAAGCAGCTTTCTCTTCAGTGTTATTGCAGCCAGCCATTTGGCAGGCAAAGGGAATGAAAATAAAAGATGAGACCAAAAAGAAGATCAAACCATAGTGTTGAGAAGGTGGTGGAACTTTGAAATGGAAAAATATGTGTAAATAGTGGTTCCTAAATAAAATTTCGATGGGTTCCTTCTGCTGCAGTATATATTATTCAATATATACTATTTCAAGGGTTAAAGCCCTGTTCTTGACAAGAGCTTTTCTGAATAGTACTTCAGAAGTAACACTTAGTGACACTGTTGGGTTTTAACATTTAAAAACCCAAAGCACTTCTCAGGACTAACCCATGGAAAGTGAAATATGATCTCATTTTCTGTGCTTATTAGTTGCTTCTTCATTGTGTGATCTCCACCATACTGTTTCTTACACCAATTGTTTGGTATTTAAAATATAATTTTATGGAAAGGAAAATTTATCAGCTCAGATCTTTCTTCAACCCTCACTGCTCAATTTAGAGGCACAACCATTTGTCTTATAAGCCAAATTGCTAAATTTGAAGAAATTCCTGATTTACTTTGTTACATTTTAGGGTTTTACAGAAATGGGTGCTCCATGTCCCCCTGTTGAGTGACTGAGTAGCTTGTTGAATAAGACAGTATTCTTGTCTTTTCTTCCTTTCCCTCCCCTTTCAGTGCTGATTGTTTTATGTCACTTTAATTCAATTAATGTAGTTTTTAATAATTTATGGTTACTGAGCTATTACACTAAAAAGTGATTACTTCAAATGACATCACTCTGTGAAACTGTTACAGAGAGAATGAGTTCAGTAGAGGGATTCACATACTATAATTACTCCAGTTTTAGATGAATAATGTAATAGTTATTTGAATAAATGGTTTGGTAGGTACAGAATGCATCATATTAAGTCACAACAAATAATCCAGGCTGTGGATTGCAGGTTGGATTAAAGTCCTAGAAGATAAGTATGTACCATACTACCTTGCTGTATATAGGAAGCTAGGATAAACAAGATTTCAGTTGTCTCTGAGAATAAATGTGTGAGGCTAAATTCCTTCTCCACAATTTAGTGTACTAAATTTAGAATGGTAGATATAATAAAAATTAGGCATCAGACTCTTTCTTGATTTAGAAACTGTGCATTTGTATTGACTAAATGGTCTATAATAGAAGGGCAAAATTCCTTTTAATGGGTTTTAATAAGATGAATCATCATTATTTGATAATCTTGAAAACAGTCCAGGCCCTTTTGAAGAATCTGAACAGAATACAGTTATTAGCCATTGGTCATAGTCATGGCCAGGACATCTAGTGACTTCCCAGTCTCTTTCAAGGGCACAAAATAAACTGGAAAAAATAACAGAAAGTAGTGCTACTTTGATTAGTCTTCCTCACTTTCAAATATTGTATAAGCAACTTAGTTAAAGAAATCTGTAGCTAGAACTGATTCATCAAATGAGAATTTTTTTATTTTTTTATTTTTTAAAAAAGTAAAATAAAAATGTTAAGCAATACATTTTTCTCTCTTTGGATAGCTGGTAAGCCCATGACAGAAGGAAACTTCATTTTGTTCACCTGCCTTTTAGATTGAGTTTTACCACCTAATTGCCTATGAATTGGGGATTTTCTGTTATAGGACCTCATTGTTTTTACAATTATTCTATCATTTTGTCTTTTCTATTATTTCTATTATTGACTTGCTATTTCCTGTAAATTGTGAAAATCCATTTGAGATTCATTCTAAAAGATCTAGGCTGTCTTTAAAATACAATCTTGGAATACTTCAGTTCTTTTGGATATGTCTGGTTCTTTGTGGTTTTGTGTTTGTTTGGTTTTTTTTAATATACAGAATACTTTTAAGGCTTGATGCATGGAAAACAAATTGGTTTGTTGTTGTGGTTGCTTACCTCCTTCCAGCAGTTAGCTGCCCTTATGATTCATAATGCTTTTCCATCTGGTGCTTGCTTCTGTTCAAGATGCTGTACATTTTTAATCTTTAAGTTGTTAGATCTGGGTTAGTTTAGGGATACATAGCTCCCTCAGAGAGTCTCTGAAAGACAGAATTTCTCCTACATTAATTCCAGATGAATCTTGTGTCCATAGTGCATGGAAGAGGGTTATACACACACTGTTTTTGTTTTTTTTTACGAAGAACAGTTTAAATTCAATTTTCAGTATCAAACCACTGTGGATTCATTTCTGTCTTCAAGAAGGGGATTCACAAAGTTGACAGCATCTCTTTCACCAGCAAGATTAAATAGCTACCTCCAGCATTTTCTTAAAATTATAAACTAGTGTCAAAAATTCAACTACTGAAAGCATATATAGTACTCAGAGAAAGTAGAATATTAATGCTATTTATTTAGACCATTCTTGAAAGTAGCTACAGGTCTCAAATTCTAGTTTGTTTCAAGAACATCTGATTTACAAGAAAACGTTCTTTTACTTTAACATGTCTGAAACTGCTCAAATTTTCAACTCTTGGCTGAAAATATTAATTTGTTTCCAAGACTTCTCCCACTTGATCTAATACAGAAATGCAGATATTTCTCTATAACTGCATTCAGGAAACAATTGAGAAAATGACAGGTTATTCTTGAATTAGCTTTCTCCATTCAGGAATAAGGCCTTGCACACACACACACACACATATATATATAAAAATACAGCCATAGTTCCTTTCCCAAATTTGTGAATAAATCCCATAAAAAAACTCCTAACCTTTCCTGTCTTTTCAGGAAAAAACCTTAAATCATGCATGCAAGGCAAGATGTGAAATCATTTCACTTCTCAAGTAAACAGTGGAAATGAATCCTGCCACTATAGATCACTGAAGCTGAGGAATGACTTTATTAAATCTTTATAAAGCACAAACACAAGTTTGTTTTGCTCAGTTGTGATCTCAGCTTCATGCTAGTTTTTCTGAGGTCATAGTTTAGTCCTTCATGAAATCATTTACAGTTATGTGATTTAGCACAGTAAGCATTTTGGTTTTCTTCTCCTATGAGAGGCAACAGGTAATAATAAAGAGATCAGATATGTTACCCAAATATCTCAGCTCCTTAAATTACATGGCTGAAGGCTCTGTAGTGTAGGTTGGTGTGTTCTATTTTTGGCTAATGACTTGAACTGTGGTAGTGGTGGATGCCCAGTAACTATGTGGTACATGGACAAAAAGCATGCATCAGAATCCCTACCACAGGTTGCCTGAAGGGCCTAGAAGAGCTGGGGTGGCCCTGACTGAGCTGTGGGGGGGGGAGGGGGAGGTGCTGGAAGGACTGCATTGCATCAGTGTAGAAGTGGAAGCATTACTCCCAGACACTAGTGGTAACTCACTCATGGAAACCATCAAGGTTCAATGTAGTATGTCTTCTGACAGTGTCTTCACCAGCTTTCATAAACTTTTCACTGTTTAAACTGTAGGTATTTATATTTTAATCAAGACTATCAAGCTGTGTTTAAATCTTCTCATCTTGACTTGAGAGACATAGGGTGTAGTTCAAGTTTTCTATTCATATTTCATCCTCTGTCAAAGGTTAACATTCAGGAGCTAGAGATCGGCAGGAGGATGCTTCAGCTCTTGTCTTCAAATGTCTTCTCTTTCTTTACATTTTCACAGGGACTGGGATAAGAGAAGCTGTAGAGAAGGGGAAGAGTTTCTGCTTCCATCTCTGCTTTAGCCTAGTTTAACCTGGGAACATTGCACCCTCAAGGGTGAGTCCAAGAAGAATTAGTAGGATTTTTTGGCTCTTAGAATTATTTTAAAATGTCTGAATTATTTAATATTTTCATCAATGATGAAATAAATGCCTACTTTGGGCAAATTCTGCCATTCTGAAAACTTAAATCCATGCCATATATCAGACCATAAGAAGTTTCTAAATGTTTGCATTTTTTTCTATGTTGTTCTTTAAAAACATTGTCACAGACTAACAATTTAAGCTTCATGTTGATGACATGAATGGTGGCATTGAGTGCACCCTCAGCAAGTTCACTGATGACCCCAAGCCGTGTGGTGCAGCTAACATGCTGGAGGGAAGGGATACCATTCAGAGGGACCTTGACAGGATGGAGAGGTGAGTTCATGCCAACCTCATCAAGTTCAACAAGACCAAGTGCAAGGTCCTGCACCTGGGTTGAGGCAATCCCAAGCACTGATGTAGGCAGAGCAGTGTCTGGCTTGAGAGCAGCCCTGAGGAAAAGGACTTGGGGGTGCTGGTGGACAAGTTCAACATGAGCCATCAGTGTACACTTGCAGCCCAGAAAGCCAACTGGGTCCTTGGCTGCATCAAGAGAAGCATGGCCAGCAGGTCAAGGGAGATTGACTACTCTACTCGGCTCTCATGAGATTCTGCCTGGAGTACTGCATTCAGTTCTGGAGCCCCTATTACAAGAAAGACATGGATGTGCTGGAGTGTATCCAGAGAAGGGCCCTGGGGATGATGGGAGGGCTGGAGCACCTCTCCTATGAAGACAGACAGAGAGCTGGGCTTATGCAAGCTGGAGAAGAGAAGCCTCTGAGGACACCTTTTTGTAGCCTTCCAGTATCTGAAGGAGGCCTACAGGCAAGCTGGATAGGGACTTTTTAGGATGTCAGATAATGATAGGACTAGGGGGAATGGTTTCAAACTAGAGGATGATAGATTCAGATTGGAAGGTAGGAAGAAGTTCTTCACCATGATGGTGGTGAGAACTGGAACAGGTTTCCCAGAGAAGTGGTGGAAGCCCCATCTTTGGAAGGTTTTAAGGCCAGGCTGTATGGAGCTCTGAGCAGCCTGGTCTAGTGAGAGTTGTCCCTGCCCATGGCAGGGGGGTTTGGAACTAGATGATGATCTTAAAGGTCTCCTCCAACGCTGAAAATTCTATGATACATATTAAAGCCATGCGTGAAATCTGGATGTGTCCCTACCTGACTTGTATTGCAAAATGAATGCTCAGGAAAAAACATATAAATATTTTGAGGATATTTTTCTATAAAAAGGATGTCTTAACATATTGCCACAACCTCCTATGTGTATTCCTTCCTACAAGTTTCTTTCTGCTTCTAAAATATTTACATGATCTTCCTGAGACTTATAGTAAATCAGAGTTGACAATCTTACTTTAGAAGTTATCATAAAATATTATTAACTTTTAAGATGGCTATCTATATTTTAAAACTAATTAAGAAAACGAGAAATTATTTGTGAAGCTTTGATGACTGAAGCAGATCCTCAGCTCACTGTAGCCCAGTTGATCTTAGTACTGCCAAGGATATGCATGTTTTCATTCAACCAAATTTTTTTTACAATCTGTTTCTTAACTCATTAATTTCTGAACAATGGCTGTATCTTCTCCTCTCTGTATTTTGAATGAGTCTGCTTGATTCCTTGGCAATGGCCTACTGGGTACACTGCAGAATGATAGGAAGCATCCTTTTTAAGAACAGCTTGATTATGCTCCCTTCAGGTACTAGTAAGGGCTGGAAGCAAGATAAAGGGTGAGATGGATCATTGCGCTGATCAGATATGGCAATTCCTGTGTTCTCTGCATTCTCAAGGACGACAACACTTTAACCAAGCATAAACATTTTACAGCTGGCTCATAGAAATTTGTTTCACTTGTTTAGGGGTTAGGGAAGAAGGCATGTTTCCCAGAGGCTGTGGGAAAAGTCTGTAGTAGGGATACATAAGATGATGATTGGTATATATCTAGCCGACAGTTTGTAGCAACCATGGAGGAGCAGAATTTCAGGGTCTTTTAGTACTTTATAAGAGCAAGCATATATACAAGTTTGTTCTAGTTTTCTCTAGGGTTGCCATTTTAGAGGGGAACAAGATGTCTGGGATTTTTTTCCTCAGGAATATAAAGATCTTTTCTATTTATTTCTATGTAATGGTGGGGAACCCAAAAATGACAAAGATAGATGAAATATCTTATATGAATAGCTATATGTGAATAAAATAAAAATGTTCATGATCTTAATTTTAAAAAACAAAATAACTAGATATGTGCAACATGTTTTAGGCAAAAGATTTAGTTAGAAGAATTATTGGAAGAAAGTGTTTTATTTTGTTATTCAGAAGAACTTATAACTGAAGGATATATTAAATTGAGGTGTCTAATAAGGAGAGAAGTACCTAAAAAACATTGAATGTCTGGGGAAATAATGTACCTAGCTCCATTAGACCCTTTCATAAATCTTCACAGACACCTATGAACATCCTAAAAGCTTAAATATTCTTTACAAATTTGGCTTCCAGACTGCAGCTCAGAAAAATGCCCCAATTGATTGTGGGTCCACAGAACATCATTAAAGTGATCTCTTCAGGACAGCGATGTGCTTAGTCATGTGTATTCCCATTTCCTAGCCTTAAGAAGAACCTGTGACAACGATTTCAGCAAGAAAATCTTTTACTTTCATGTCTGAAAGCTTTGTGAGCATCAGTGAACTAGTGTTAATGAAACATATATAACAAAACATAGAAATAGTTTGATTTCTTTTTTTCTCTAATGCTTTTTTTGGAATGTTCTTACAAAGCTCATTGCTCTAGCTGTGGTCTCTTTTCCCCAGAAAGAAGCTCATTATAAAATGAGAAAGGCAGAAGAGTATGTTGACGGATTAAACTATAAACAAAAGTGATAGGAACACTTTTAACAAAAAGCCTGTTAACTACCCTTTAAATCTAATCTTGGCAGTTGTAGAGTCAGAAATTCAGGGAGAAGAGTATTCAGATGTGTAGGGGAATCTCAAACCACATAGCTATGGCAAAGTCCTTATGTAAGTAAGTGTGACTGGTAGGTGAGTAGCTCAGTGGCACCGAGGCTGGATGAATCCTGGAGAGAAGACCATGCCTAAGCCAGCCTGTGAAAGGGGGCCACATGCACTATCAAATGGCCTCTCCAAGGACTTCTGCTGAAAAGATGGGAAGCTGATGGGAAAAGCAGCTTTTATAGGTGCACGTGGATTTGAATTACTTATGTAACATACTTATGTAACACTTTGTGTTACACTTTGTGTTTTCTAAGGATCTCTGAAAGAAAAATATTTGACTTCCTTGGGTTTCCAGTGATGTTCACATCCCTCTGGGGTATTTGAAGTCCTTGATTGAGATCATATGGCGTGCTCACAGATGTACTATATTTATTCAGGAGTGTGTGTGCATTTAAAGTCAATTTGTGTGCATGTCAATGTGTATAAATATATGCAAATATATCTCAAATTATATAAATATATCTATATAAAATAAGACTATATTATTTTCCCAAGGACAAATGCCTCATTTTGACACATTATGCTGAGGTACCTCTGTTGTGACATGGTGTTATCCTTTATGTCAGTGTTGCTTATCATCTTTTGTATTTAGTATGCCTTCTAGCTATCTTGGAAGGAAGTACTGAATTTGTGGTACCATATATCCGTAGACATGTGTGGGATGACATTTTATATGTGTTACTTTGTTTTCAAGTTTCCTGGAAATTGGTTTGGCTTCTGAATTTCAGTGTTGCCTCCACCTGTATTCTGTTAAATAAAATGCACTGAATGTGTCTGTTCACCTGTTAATATTTTGTAGAGGATGTTGTTTCCTCATCCCTTTAAAAATTTCATTGTTTCATGTCACCCATTCTCAGCTAGATTCTGAGGGTGTGTAATGAATAGAAAGAGAAAAAATAATCCAAAATTAAAGTCCAGTGTTTCAGGCTCTGCTCATGCTTCCAAAGGAGCAATGATAGAATGAAGATATTCGTATGACCTGGTTTTGACAGGTGGCAGAATCTCACCTGCAAGCTCATTGTGTTTCCCATCTGGCATGAAGTGGTAATGACAGTCTATAAATAAGTGCTAAACTATTTTTGTCTTAACAGGTTATTTGTTTTCCATTTCACTGAAGGTTACTTGGGTGTTGATGGTTGCCTGAAAAGTTCATGGCAGTGGTGCTGGTATATGTCCTTTAGCAAGAGGTGTACAGCTCTGAATACATTACATGGATGTATATGGACTTAGGCTGTGATGTTCAGAAGGTGAAGCTACTGCTCCCCAGTCTGCACAGTGTTTCTGGGACCACAGGCTTTGCTGATAGTGCTATCCTTCTGCCTATATACATCTGTGCACAGATATATTTGGGCAGAAATCTTTTGCCTTCTTCTCAGCTGCAACTCAAGCTTTCCCTGGAAGCGTATTGGATGTAAAACATACCTTTGGGAAGAGTGACAAGGTGCTTTCCAGGGATCCATACCATGCTGAAACATGCCTTTGCTTTGCCCAGAGGACAGCAGGCTTCTCAAGGGCTGCTGATACTCATACATGCCTTAGGTCAGGCTAGCAGGTATGTTTATTTTCTAATACTTCACAGGTGTCACTGTTACAAAATGGAAACAATTCAGGAAACCTTTATCAAGATGAAATCATGCCTGGCCCCTAGAAAGTTCTCCAGTGACTTCCATATTGTGTCATAGCTGAGTTATTACCAGGTAAGAATCCTTCTCTTTATGTACATCTTGGGTGATAGTGTCTACATTTATATGAAGTGATTTCTAGAAAAAGTTGCCTTTTAAGCTGTCTCAGTAGTAAAGAGTCCAAACATCTTTTTAGATGTCTTCAAAAGCCCCAAGCACCCCTGCTAGAACTGTTCCTGCAAAACGGCCTGCAATACAAATGTCACTATAAAAATTGCATGTGAATCTTTAATACCTGGGTTGTTTTTTGAATACGTTTTGACATATTTTCATTCCATTTTAATTAAAAGCGAGAAGGCTATTTATTCAAAGACCATAATCCAGTTTTATTTTTTACTGTTACACTATAGATGAAGACTGTCACAACAAGACTGTGGATGTAATCTCTTTAGAGAAAACCGTTGTTGCAAATAAAGCTGGTTACTTGTTAACTTCTGATTGTGCCCGGTAGGGCACTCTTTTTATTATTTGATCAAAGGTCTCCTATTTTTGGATTAGTTTCATTATTGTGAAGTTGTGAAGCTGTTATTTTTTTTTTCAGTCTGCATTTCTTTCACCCTTTGCAAAATTTCTCTTTCTTCCTCATAGGGAGGAATACAAACTGAAGAGATATGTTTTTTCAGCATTTTCTGAGAGACAGAAAATTGTCATTTTTGACAATGATGGTAAATTCTGACCTTGCATGTGGGAAGTCATGCATAGGATGTGGGCCTTAGAAAATATTCAGCTTTTGCTTCATTACAGCCAGGCCCTTCAAGATGTGAGTTCCAAATCCTTCCTTGCTTTGAGTGTTAATTGCCCTATCTGTAGACATTAAGAGATCAATTTCTTCTGGTTTGTGATGAAAGGTGGTCTGTTCAGGTTCCATGTCACAGCAGGCATATTTCTAATGGGACCCATCATCCCATCTGGAGGGCCTCAGCTGAACACCTGGTTTTGCAAGATATGCCAAAGACACCCCCCCCCCCCCCCCCCCTGAAAAAAAGTGGGGTCAAGCAGCATAAAAGGCACACTCAAAACCCTAACCCTAAACCTAACCTACAACTACCTACCAAAATCATTGCTGGATCCAAGGGTGGTGATATCTTTCCTATCTCTTATTTATATTTATCTCTCTCTCTGTGTCTCTGTTTCTAATCTTATCTCAGCACCAGAGGGTAACATAGTTTCTAACTTTTTTAAAGTTTTACTATCCGTTGCTTTAAGTTTTGTTAGTTGTAACCTGTTGTTTTGACAACTTCTTTAAGTTTTGTGAAATTGTAATCCATTTCTTTGAAAGTACCACCACTTTTAATTCTGCTAGTTGTAATCTGACGTACTTTATAAACTTACTTTAAAGTAGTGTTTTCATACAAACCTCCTGGGTGAGGATTCCCAAACTTAATATCACCAAATGGGTGGTTTAAAGAGAGTAATTAGATGAGGAGAAGGATTTGGCCCAGCCACACCAAGGCTCCTCTGTGAAGGAGTTTAGAAAGAAGGAGTTTAGAAGGGTCCAGTCTGAATCTCCCTGGGTAGACCCCCACTCTGGGGAACTGTGCCCACTCTGTGGGATGTGATAATTGGTTTGGGTCCCCCACATCTGGGGAGTTGTACTCAATTTGCGAGATGTGACAGTGCCTCGCCTTGTGGGACACAGGCTTTGCACTGCTGCAGAATCTCAAGGCCACGGAGGCTGTTGGCATGTGTTGAGGAGCCTTTGTTGACTGTTTTCTAACTGGTGTTCGGAAAAGGACCTTACTTCTAGTCAGCAAGCAGGTAATGCATTCAGAGAAACCTTTCCAAATCCTTTCCTCCCACTCCAGGTACACAAAACTGATGCCTCCATGGAAAATTTATATGAACATATCCAATGTCTCTTTCTTTTTGAAATGCACAAACTCATCTTAGGACCTTCCTTTCTTTCCCCTCCTATCTCCTACCATTTGCCACCACTCACCATAATGTCTGAATCAGATCAAATCCTACTCAGAGGGGCCTCACCTCTGCCTTCAATTTTCTTCTCTTGCCAGTGTTGGAGGCTCTTGCCTCTCTCTCAGTATATAACTGTGCACTGTCTAAAAGCATGCTCCCATGGTATCTTACACTGACAAACGTTCTCCTGCTCCTACCTGAGTCACAGATTATTTTTCCCCTCTTCTGTTTCCTTTACCTCCAAAACCCCTCTGCTGCCCAGACTTAGCCTGCATCTTTCTCCTCAAGTTTCTCTTGTTTGCATTTGTCCTTTCCTTACCTCAGAAATGTCACAAAGCAAGGTTCCTAATGAGCTTCTCCTTGATCAATCTAAGGTGCATGCCTCTAGCTTATTTGTCTTGATTTCACTGCTGCCTTTGACAAAGATAATCACTCTCACCTCCTCTGCTTTCTCTCTTCTCCTTTTTTGTGATTCTATAATATTCTGATGATTTGTTGTTGACTGGTCAAGTATAAATCTGAAGCAGCAAGTAGACCAAAGGACATATAGTTCTGACACCTACAAGTGAAAAATAATTTCTGTAACCTAATAAGTGAATACTTAAAGACACTTTCTATAGTCAGCTGAAGTTCTGTTTACAAATGCTTCTGGACTGAAAACAGAGGTTCTGATATTCTTACTGTGAATAGTACAATAGCTCCAGATTGCTCCAGTGAGAATTTTCATTGAAATCAATGGAACTATTCCTGCAGTAAAAAATGAAAAATATTGGAATTGGGTCAAAATAAAAATTCTATAAGTTCTTGACTGTTGCTTAATCAAAAGTTTCATATAAGAGATTAGCTCTGCAGGATTTGAAAATATTTTTTTTGTTTTGGTGTTTAGAACCACAGATACTGGAAGCAACATGAAGGAGAAATGCTAACTCTTAATTGACTTGTTTCATGGCCCAGACTGTCACTCTTTCAGCTGATTCCTCTTTTCCTTCTTTGGGTTGTAAGAAAAGGGTATTGTCTTTCTTATTTTAAATTGTCAACTCTTCCAGGTAGGGAATTTGTCTCACTTAATATTAATAAACTTTCATTCAAGTGGAGTAATATGTGATTATCATTAAGAAGTTAATTATGTGCAGGCAAAGTACAATTTTTCATGAAGAGTACCAGAAGGGTATTTAACACCATTCAAAAGTTATCACTTCAGTGACTGAATTAATGGGATGCTTGCAGTGCTGAAAGTGATGGAAAACAAACAGGCAGAGTAGATAATAAGATTATAGTAATATTTGGGGGATTTACATTGTTTAAAATGAAAGCATGACTTCAAATACTTATAGAGATGACATAATTTCATACCTGATAAAATTTAGAGAATCAAGAATTCTCTACAGCCAGATGATTATGAAGCCTATGTAGCATTTGTACCTAGCACACATCCGAATAGCATGTGTACTATTTGAAGTGTATATCATAAACTTCACATTTAATATAACATTCATACAAGGTGGAGCTTGCAGCACATTGCACATAGAAAAAACTACAAGACCAGAAAAGTGTGAAGTACACATACTTGTACACTACAGTTTATGTGAAATTTAGAGTTAGTCTTCCTTCAGGGCTTAGTCAAGTCCCATTATTTCCCTCAAGGTTTTTCCATTCTCTTCCACCTTTATTAGGTTAGAAAAATATCTGTTTATATATATTTTAAAAGAGAATTAATCCCCTCTTCAGGTAACCTTAAGGTATAAAAATATACATTTTGCATATTTTTCTTCAAAACTTTATTTAAACTGAAACCATTTTAATTCAGCTCCATTATTTTGAAGAACATAACTAACACTCGGGTAAGGGTCATGAAAAACAAAGGCTTTGTATCGCCGTCTACCTTAATGAAAATTAAGACTTCAGTTTTCATAGTGTCCAGAGTAAGGGACTGTACTTGTTCATAGGTATACATGTAAGTATGAATGTGTGTGCACATTTCAAAGTTCAGGCAAAGGTGTAAGGTTTTCACCCTCTTCAGAGTACTTGGGGAAAACCAGTCATGAGATAAGAAAACGAAGCATATTATATATTGAATATACTTCATCTCAGTCTTGCAAGAAAGTCCACATCATGCAAAATCATTAGTCACTCTTTGCTGTAGAATTGGCTGAAACTCAGTTAAAAGAATAGCAGAACTTGCCATTTTTTAATATCTTTTTTTGTGCCAGCACCTCTTCACAAAGATTCCTGCTCACATAAAGTAAGCAAATAATACACTTTAAAAAAATGCCAGCTGCTGAAAGTAAAGAACTATGGCTTTCATTTGTATTCCTTACCAGAGCAGTAAGTTAACAGGAAGAAAACAATTAGTGATCAGAACTACATTCTTCATCTGAGGTTTTTTATTATCTTGAAATTATTTATTTTTATTTTTTGCAAATATACTGAGAAGCTTTGTCAAGAAATCTATATCAAGCCATGCTATTCTTATCTGGAAAGAAACCTTTGTTATTTATGTTACTCCATTGCCAGTAAAACATCTTCCCAAGAAAAATTTTTCATTCCTACTCATCTGGATGCCAACAGAATAAAACCATTTGCACTCACTGTAAAGAAATTCTTCTTCAAATCTAGTCTAAACATCCCATGGTGAGTTTTCAGGCCATTTCCTTTAGTTCTATCATTTCTCACTTTAGAGAAGAGGCCAGCACCCACCTTCCTGCAACCTCCTTTCAGGTAGTTGTAGATAGTAATAAGGTCTAGTGTCAGCCTTTTGTTCTCTAAACTAAATACTCCCAATTCCCTCAACTTCTCCTTATAGGGCTTGTATGTATTATTTTCCTGCTTGTTTATTCTTTCATTCATGGAGAAAGATGCTCTGCAAAAGGATATATTTGACAAAATATAACACAGTATCCATTGAAATATCTGATTTTATTATTACCATTATTATTTATTATTTGTTGTTGTTGTTATTTAAGGAAACCATGCAAAGGAAAAACAGAGCAGAAATCCTTCCTAACTGACTATACTAATTAGGAAGGAGACTACATTACTTTCTATATGAATATTTACTGAATATTTGTCCAAATCTCTCTGTTTTGATCACCCAATAAAACTACCCCTCTTTCATGTTCTTCATTTGTATTTGGAGTACCAAGATTAGGTCAGATGCAACTATTCTATCAAGGTTTCTTTACCCACCTATTCACAGTTACACTAAGCCTCTTTCAATACTGTAATATGATAAAATAATATTTCTCTCCCTTATTTCATTCATTCGTTCCTAGAAGATTTGTGCAGATACTAAATTTTAGGTTATTTTTTTATACTGAAGAAATATATACAACCTATTCTCTGTCTGTGAACATGTGCTGTGTGTTTGGAGCACTGAAGCAGAAGGTAGTTAAAACTTGGGGGTATTTTTTAATTTCACTGAGTGTTCATTGCATATGTTTTGGTTGGTTGATAATATATTTGCAGTGAAGAGTTTCACTGTGACCAAGAAACAAAATTATGAACTATAGGTCCTCGTTTTGGAGATTTACTAATCATCACTTCTTTGCTTTTACCATGATGTCAATGGTCAACCACAATTTGGAAAATTGAGTACAGCTTTGCTTTGATAACTTAATATTCCTAGTCTTTGAGGCTGAATCCAAGGGAAAGGAATCTACAGGACCAGCAGACCTTGAAACCTGGTCCACTGTCAGCCTGGCAGCATTTCAGAAAGCTGTTACACAACCTTGCTCTTCTGACAGCTTAAAATTACCTTCTGCTTTTCATCCTAAACATCTTAGTAGACAGTTCACATGAAACTGTTTTTTTGCCAGCATTGCCTTTAACAGTTAGTTAGCCTCATTCTTCGTATTTATTCAGATGCATTCATACACAAGAGTTATAGCTGATCACAAGCTTTGAGAGGGCAGACTGAACAAGCTAGGTTTTTCTGGTTTTCCTTTGAAAGATGAATTTTCCATTCTCCTAATCATCTCAGCACCTACTCCAGCTTCCATTTATCATTCCTAGATCTGAGAAACTAGAGAAATCTAGATACTTTAGCTGTGGACTTTATATCAGTGCCCTCTGAAATGGGACAAACTTTCCCTGTCACTACTGGCCAAATGTCTATTGAAAAATAAAATAGTTCAGATCTAGACTCTTTCCTTCAACAAAAGTACCAAGATAGAGTTTGTGTCCACTCTTTTCCTCTGGTATGGGATGAAATTCTCTATATTGCTGTGGGAATAGACCCTGGCCTGCACTGCTTCGCGGAGATTTCCCTGGGCATTACAAGAGATGGTGCTGGCCAGACAGACCAAACCTGAGATACTGGAAGTGCGAGGTTAAATGGAGTGGACACAACACCAGCTCAGGCTCTGCTCCTCCTCAGCTAACAAGGTTGTACACAGCCTCTCTGGCTGCCAACATGGAGGTAGCTGCTACTGCTTTACACTGGAGATTGACAGACATTGTGTGACTGATCTCCCTATTGATGAAATTCTAAGGGTACAAATAAAATTGGTAAATGATGTTCACTTTTCAAGCCTTGAATGTTGAAGACTTACAGTGCCCTACATTATAGCTCAGGAATAAGGAGCGTTATCAAACAAATACTCAAATACTGTTTGCAAAATAAATTGATCATACAAAATTCAAAATAAAAAAATATGCAAAGCCTGATGGGTAACTCAGAACAAATTACTTGATTGGCTGACCTAAAAAATAAAACCTCATAGAAGTAGTTATTTAAGACTTTGGTTTTTTCCCATTTCCTATAAAGCTGCCAACATAAAAATGGTATTTTGACTATTGCTAGAAACTGGTAAAGGACCACCACTAATTTTCCACAGATTAGAGATATCACAAAGTAATAATTTCTAACTAATTTCTAAAAAAACTTGAGTGATTTTGAAATCATCTTAATCAATGTCTTTATTCTTATTCTAGTTTCTAACTCATCTACATTTCTTGCTCCTTTCCCTATTTGAAGACAGGAAATGGGGAAAACATAATTAAACTTGTAATTTGCAATTGCTGTACATAGTTTCCTGTATGCTCTTTCCTAGCTGTCATTTCATTTGCCTTCTTCATATCACTATTTCTTATCTTAAAATGAAATCAAGTTGCTCATCAATCTCTTTTTATCAGTCTTGGTTTTTCCTTTTCTTCAATAATTTCTTCTTCTCGGTCTCTGTGTACTTGATGAAATTTCAAGCATCTTCACATATGCACTTTTTCTCTGAGCCTTTGAATCAGGTGTCCTTGGTGTTGGTGCTTGTGTGCTCCAGTATAATAATCAGCCATTTGCTATACCACACTGTGGGTTTTTATTTCCTTGGCTTATATATTTATTTCCCTGTTGCTTTGTTTGAAGTTGTACAATTAGGGGTCACTGGAAATATCTAACTCTTGACAGTCTTTGGGTTTTGCTTATTGTTCTAAACAGGCTTACAGACAATTTAAGAGTCCCAGAGCAGTACATTGAGATATGAGAAATATTTGAAAGTCGTCATTAACATTTGCTGATTTTTGTTAAATGAAAAGCAATTATGAGTTTCATTTTGTCATGCAGGTAGTCATTAGTACTGAGTATGTATCTGGGAAATAAGATCAGAGCAAAGTATTAAGCTGTCTACATCTATTTGGGTACTATAACTATAATGACATCCAAGATTCCTGAACGGTTCATGGTGCAAGTAATTTTCTATCATACTGTTCCTTCTAATTTTTGGCATATGATTTCATAAATGTAGCAAATACAATGTTGTGTTCTTTTCCAGCAGATATTTTGTATAAGCTGCCTTATTACAAATAATGGAGTAATAAACAATAATAACGTTAACATTAATACCATTTTTTAAAATGTATATGTTATCCTTCTAGTTTCCAGAATATGAATGGTGTCCTGTTGTCCCAGTCTATCTGAGACTGAGTAATCCTTTGCAAGATGCCCCAGTTCTCCCATGGGCCCTGGCCTATCTTCACCTGGAGACATGGACGGGACAAAATGGAGTGTGAATGAGGTTCACTCACAAGCCTCAGTTTAGTGTACTCTAGAACCATAATTTTGGTTGGAAGGGGCCTTAAAGGTCATCCAGCCTAACTCCACTGCAAGGGGAGGGACATCTTCAACTATATGTTTTCCTCAGAGCCCTGTCCAGCCTGATGTTGAATGTTTCCAGGGATGGGGCATGTACCTCCGCTCTGGACAACTTGCTCTCATTTAAAAAAAAATTTCCTTATATCTAGTCTGTATCTACACTATTTTATTTTAAATAACTAAAATACATCTATATATTTATCACTATATATATATCAATATATAAATCACTACATACCCTGCTAAAAATCAGTACATCTTTCTTATAAGCCCCCAATAAGTATTAAAAGCTCTCATTAAGGTCTCCCTGGAGCCTTATGTTGTCCGGGTTGAGCAACCCCAGTTGTTTCAGTGTTTCATCATAAGAGATGGGTTCCATCCCTCTCATAATTTTTGTGACCTTCCTCTGGACTTGTTCCAAGAGGTCCATTTCTTTCTTGTACTATGGACTCCACAGCTGAATGTAGTAAGTTCTCCAGATGAGGTCTCACGAGAGACTCATGAGTAGAGGGTCAGTATCACCTCTCCTGGTAACAATTCTTTTGATGCACCCCAGGATACATACAGAAAGCTACAAGCACACATTGCAGGCTCATGGTTTTTGTTCACTGGTACCTCCAAGTCATTCTCCACAAGGCTGCTCTCACTCCTGTTATCCCTCAGCCTGTACTGACACATGGGTTTGCTCTGACCTTTCACTTGGCCTTGTTGACTCTCCTGAGGTTCACATGGGTCCACTTCTCAAGATTGTTCTTGTCGTTCTAAATGGCACCCTGTTCCTCAAGTATGTCAGCTGTACTGCTCAGCTTGGTGTCATCTGCAAATTCGCTGAATGTGAATCCTACTGTCTATGGCACTGATGAAGACATTAAAGAGCACTGGTCCCAATATGGACCCCTGTGGGATACCCACTTGTCACTGTCTCCAACTGGACATTGGGCTCGGACTTGATCAATGCATGCTACCATCCAGCTGATTCCTTATCCACTGAACAGTCCAGTCATCAAATCAGTATCTCTCAAACTTGGTGAGTAGAATATTGTGGGGTACTCTGTCAAGGGCCTTGCATAAGTCCAGATAGATGACATCTACTGCTTTTCCCTTGTTGGCTGATGTAGTCACTCCATTGTAGAAAGCCATGAGGTTGGTCAGGTAGGATTTGCTCCTGCTAAAGACATGCTGTCTGTCTTGAATCACCTCCCTGTCCTCTATGTGCCTGCACATGTGTCATGCACAGAGTTGAGGCTGAGAGGTCAGTAGTTCCGAGGGTCCTCCTTTCTACCCTTTTTTAAAAATGGGCGTGGAGTTTCCTTTCTTCCAGTCACCAAGGACTTCACCTGACTGCCATGAATTTTCATATACCATGCAGAGCAGCATGGCAACTACATCAGCCAGTTCCCTCAGGACATGATGATGCATCTCATCAGGACCCAGGTCCCACAGACTAGATAAGTTCATGTTCTGCAGATGGTCATGAATGAGATCTTCTCTTACAGTGGGAGGGACTTTGCTCCTCTAGCCCAGCCACTTGAGAGGTGTGGGGAGAAAGGTCATCAGTGAACTGAAGACTGAGGCAAAAAAATTGTTGTGTCCCAGCCTTCTAGTCTGTTATAACCAGTTTATTGCTCTTGCTTATGATGGGGGTACAAATCCTTTGACCTTCCTCTCATGGTTGACATATCTCTAGAAGTCCTTACTATTTTTGCATGTTGGCCAAGTTCAGCTCCAATTATAAGCTGGAGAATTTTAATAGTTTAAAACTGGACCAAATGAAGAGATCTTGAGAGAGTTTGAAGTAGCATAAGTATTTAAGCCTTCTGAAAGGTTTTGCTTTCCCCCCAGAGTATAGGCATTTTATGTGCCAATGGATGTGACAGGTTTAGCTACAGGGAATGATGTATTCAGACAGTAGATTTCTTGCAGTTTTCACTGACATCTATCACCTTTTTTAACATATATAATGTTTATTCCAGTGTGTCTTTTTTTCACAGAATTTAGTCAGCTGCAGAGCTGTTTTTATGGTGCTGCATATCCTAGTGCTATGTATCACCTCTTACCCAGGATTACAGTGGAAGTTAGTCTTCCATAAATATCTCAGGGCACAGTAATAGGCCTGAGAGTAGCTAAAAGTGGATCTTTATGTCATATGCTGTATATTATGTTGTTTCTTGACGCATTGTATTAAATTGCAGGAGTGCCACAGTAGATGAGATGTGATGTTGCATGCGTCATGTGGTTTTATTCTCTATAATATTTAAAAATTTGTTTACCTTGTTGTATCTTTGCATTTCTGAAAAGATTTTAGACAGCAGTTGACTTGCATTTGGACTCCAGAGGGGTGAATCACAAATAAATAAACCCTTCATTCCATGCTTTACAAAATACAAGTAGAAAAAGTGACATAGTGATGATTTTCCACATATCTTTTTTTGTTGAAAATATCTTCCAAGGGAGACTTCATTTACCTAAAACATGGCACCTCTCAAGAAAGCTAAAAGAAAAAAAAAAAAGGTTACCCCCCCCATCACACTGCTTCTGGGCCCCCAAGGGATGACAGCATTGCGTTGCAGTCATTGCTGCTACCCAGCTGCCTGCCTGGAATATGAACAACCCCTGTTGCAGAGACATATGGCTTGCAAGGAAAGGTGTCTATTTTATGTGTTGTTAATCTATATAAATTAAGTTAAAAATCCATAGTTATTATTCAGCTATTATATAGTGTAATAGTGGGTGGAGTTACATTTGTTTGACCTATCTTCCCTGCCTGCCCCTCCCAGGTTCTCATTAAGCTCATGCCTTATTTTCCAGTCAAGTATATTTTAGAATAATCTTTAGAAGTTTCTTTCTTTTTAATACCAGTTTTGAGGAACAGAAAATGCAAGGGTTTTAGTGTGACAGATCAGAAGTCTCTTCAGTTATAAGACCAAATAGGAAAAATTCTGCCCAGAAAACCCTTATCAAGTTCAGCTGGGTTAGTGAAGATGTGAGAGAGCAAGTATATGCATAACTGGATACAGTCAGTTGATAATTGTTAGAGAAGTAAAATTGACACTTTCCCTTATGAAATAAGAGATATTTTTCTTTTTTCCCTTTTTCCTTGGTATTCTCAGCTCTCATTTTTCAACATTAATAATTGAACTGATCCTAAGTTTGGCATCTGTAAACTAAGTAAGTGATTTCTTTGAAGTGTTAGGAATCTGAAATACAGTTGATAGTTGATGAAAACAGTAATTTCCCTTTGCTCTTAGGTCACAACAAAATCCAAAAAAACTCTACCATAAAAACTAAATAAAATCCTGAATTGGGATGAGACATTTTTTTTTCTTTTCTATTCTTTTTTTTTTCAGTTCCTAATACTTTGTATATTATATATATTACATTATGTACTCTATAGCTACTAGGGGACTTTGCCTGGAGAGCAGTGCAGACAAAAATATGTCTTCTTCAGCAATCTGTGGAGCCCATCAGCTTGCTAAGTGAGGAGCTGTGGGGAGAGGGCTGAGAGTTAGGGCCCTGATGGGAAGTTGGGTCATCCCAGTTTCTTGGAGCCACTCTAGAGGGATCCCTAGGTCTCCACTGCCTGCTTCCTACTAGTGGTAGGAAGGTTCTGGTAGAGATGTTTGACCATACCTATTTGAAAAGTGTTTCCCATCTTCTTAGAACATCAACACTGAAGTCCTGGTTACCAAAATGTCTTACTATTGTCACAGGTATCAAACAACTGCTCAGAAAAGGGAGGGACCCTCACTGAAATTTTTTATGCAGGCACAAAAGGAAGTTACTGTGATATTTTAGATTGAGCACTGATACCAGTGAAAAGAACAAAATGACCAGTTCTGAACTTTGCTATTGATTTAGTCTAAGCCTGGGTTCTTTTAGTTAATAGAGATTTATTTTTCAGTGGATTTACAGGAGGATGAAGCGGGAATATCTTCTTCTGTCTCAGATGCCCCACCTATAAAACGCAAATTACACAACCCCATCTGCCTTGGTGGAGCCATGTCAGGAGTTATTGCATGTGAACTTCTTTAAGGTTGTAGAATAAAACTGCAGTGCATTGCATATTGTTACATACAAAATAAAAAAAAAAGAAATGTGAAATGAGTGTTAGTGGAAGGCTCTGGATGCTCAAAATGTTAAGTGGGCTATTTTGGTATTTTAGCAAAAATGGTTGCAAAATTAATTCAGGGGTTATTTTTATTTATTTGTTTTGGTTTTGTTTGATATTTGATATGGTTTTGTTTGTTGTTTGGTTGGCTGCTTTTTTAAATTTTATTTGATCATTTGATTCACTGTTCTTCTTCTCTGTAGATGAATATGTAGTGTGTACTGATTGTGAAATTCTTATTAGAGCCTTGGACTCTACCAATCTTTGGTTTTCCTTCTTTTGCCTAAATCTATTAATCTGACTGTCTCTTAAATTGCAGGTAGGCATTTACAGCTAAGCAGCTAAATTTATACCTGTTTGTAACCCTTCCCTATCACCTTTTTGGACAGTTTAAGGTAAGTCCTGCCAGTCACATGCACATTACTTCAGCTGTAAGAAAATGAGACAGGTAGAAATTGCAGACTCAACCAATGCATCTTCCAGTAGACCTGTACAAAAGTGTTGGTCTCATTAGGATTCCGGGATATCAGGGTAATGAAATTCAGAGATCAATCGTAATCTTTGGTATTGGATTATGCAAGGGAGAACAGGCATTTTGGCAATGCTCAACATTTTAGTGGAATACTTTGCAATCAACCTTCTCTGGTCAGTAGCACAGATGTAAACCACTTGAGTTATCAGGGAAACCTGTGTCATGAAGTTATCCTTTCTGTAGATCTGGCACTGGAAAGGGATGAGGAATGTACTTCTGCTGCTAAATTGCCAGGATGTTGCCTGAGAGCATTTCAATTCCTGCTTCTGGAAGAGGTTTTTGTTCCAATTGCTCCCTTCTGCCCTGCTTGCTGGCAGTCTCCACCAATGCCTGTTTATTATTCTCTCCTTACTTCTTTCTCTGCTGGCAGTTCTTTCACTCCTTCTCACTTGAGCGTGGTAAGCTTTTCAATTATTCTCCTCTGTACTGGCTGAGAAACCAGCATTAAGAACATAAAGAAGACAATTTTCATTCTAATGCTCACAAGGGCCACTTTCTATTAGGAAAAAACCCAAAGAATTAACTATCCTCCTCATCTTCTGCAAACTCCTTCCACGGGTCTGTACATGTGGAGCCACTCCACAGAGATCAGTCAGTGCTTGGGGCAGGCAGGATCTTTGAGAAATACAGTGGCATTTTTTCACAAATGTTTGTATAATCAATGTATAATAAATGCATAATAAATTCCAAAACATAGCTTTTGTTACCATATTGAACTGTAGAGAGTGGCATAGGTATTGATACACTTGAAGTCAATTTTTTATTTCCTTCTAAAAGTGCTTGTTGTACTAAGATTCATACCAGGCTGCTTTCTGGAGATGCAGGCAGAGTATTCTTGTGTGCATACAGAGCAACACCAAGTGTGTTCCCCTGACCTTTCTTTAGGGTTCTGAGGATGAATTTCAGTTCTTTCTTACCACTGGAGGTCTGACTGCACATTTGTAGCATGACTATCCATTTTCCTGGTAGTTTTTCCTATTGCTTAATCAGATTTCTGTATGGATAGTTTACTTTTATTTTAAAACCTGGAAAAGCAAGATTTTGTTTTTGTTTCCCTCACTACTAAACTATCCTGCAAAGAGTTTCAAGGTCAGATTTTACAACAATGTGCTCACCTGTCTGTGAGCTAATTGATGCAACTTGTATTGAGAAGAAGTAGCTAAAAGAGTTGTCTCTTTTTCAAACAGATCTGCAAAATTCACTAGAGCCATTGCATACCCCTGCTGTTGGCAGTAATGCAGAAAGAATAGATGACAACTCAAGAAAAAAAGGAATCTCTAACACATTGCTAGAAGCAAGAAGAAAAAAGCTGATATTTGAGGTATTAAAACATTTACTGCAGCAGAAATTGCTCCAAGGGCCAAGCAGAAGTAACCAAAGAACAGATCCTAGTGAGCTCCATAACTATGAATTCTCTCTCACACACCAGCAGACCATTTGTTAGGTGGAAAGCTGCTGCCTCAGTGAATTGTAAAGCCTTGTAATTTTGTGCAGGTTTGAAACAACATTACATTTGCAGCCTCTAAACCAACAAGCCTCAGGAAGCTTTTTGCAAGTGTGTTTTCTATCAACAGCTTGGGTGCATTGGTTGCAGAGAACATGCTGCTTGCCCAAGCTGGAAGTGCTTGAAAGGTTTTCTATGCATCTGTGAAAAACAGTATACTGATTTTTTATTTTACGGTATTTTTTATGTGGCAAGTGCCAAAGAAGAACAAGATTCAGCCAACCATGTCAAGAGTTTACCTTACTCTGGGAATATAGCATCTGTCACTCAGTTTCCTGCCAGAGAAAGGTAGTCCTGCCACTTTGCTTGGGCAAAGGTTACTATCAAAAGCATAAATAATCTGCTTTCTTAAGCTGTTCTTTAAGTGGGATGGTTTGATCTTTTGTCAACAACAAAGAAATGTAGCTCAAAACATGCTTTAAAGCAAATGCCAGTAACTCTGTGGTTTCCTTGCAGACTGGAATTAGAAGGGAGCCTTCTGTGCACATTTTCTTTGATTGTATTGATCTAGAAAATTCCTCAGTAAGCCTGGTTGAATGAAACCGAGAGTCTGCCAAGACTTCTGGATGAACAGTTTTCAGTTGTCTGCATCCTGAAAGCAATACTGAAATCAGAAGTCCTGCTGTGATGGTCACAGTCTACCAGGTCACTTCTGTCTGGATTGCATGCTAATGAACTCGACCTGAAATGCTGATGGCATTAATATATTCTGTATCACTCAAAATGTTTGTCTGAAATGCAGACAATGGATTCAAGTCAAGGAAGAGATTCAGCACCCAAAAAACTCAAAAGTAAGACTGAAATATAATTTCTGTCACACACAAGCTCTTAAAGGGAAGGAGAATTATTTCACCTCTCCTCTTACTTTGCAATGACACCTGTGTACACTTCCTAATTTGCAAATTTGCTTTCTCTGATACCTCTCATTCCACCTATGTAAAAACTTAAAGTGAATTGAGTGAACACTCTCAGTGAAATTATTACCCACTTCAAAGAGGAAAAATACTTTATGCTGTATGTATAGACAACAATGAGAATTTTACTTGGTTTTCCTGTTTGTTTTTTTTTTTTCATCTTTTTCCAGTTTAAAAAACATTTTCAATTTCTTTAGAAAAGGCTTTCAAGTACTGAAGTGATAAGCTGATCATGTTTCAATTTGGAATGAATTTTTGGAACAGTTTATAGTGAAAATACTGATGAACCATTAGCCATCCCGATGTAAACAGTATGATTTTAATTTCTGCCTGAACTAGCAATGAAATTGAACATTTGGTCAAATGGGGTTATTTTAGCTATAATAAACTCCAAGTACAGAAAAACTGAGTCTGCAAGTGTTAGAAAAAAACATCTAGTACAGCTGGGCAGGGTTCCAGTTCTTGGAAATATAAACACCCATGTACATCATAGATGTGGGCTCATGACAAAGTAAGTTTCCTAGTAGTCTAGAGGAATAAATTGATCTGGTGCAGGATGATGCATTCTGAGCTTTCTTCTGATTTCATTGGCACAGAGTGGAAATAATAAAGAAAAGTTCATTGTAATGCTATAAAACAAGTTGAAGTGAGTCTGGAATCAAGACCTGGCTTTTCAGCTGATAATTAGACAAAATGAGCAAATAAGCAAGGTTAGCCTTCTATACCAGGATTTTGCTGAATGGTGGCAGAGTTAGAAGTAAGCAAGCTTCACAAAAAGGAGATGGGAAGATTTAGAAGACAATGGAAAAATCAAACCCACTTTCCAATGTCAAAATGAACATTCATTTTGCAATCTTATCAGCACTGCAAACTATAATCCTGTTCATGAAGGTTTGAGAATAAATATGACAGAGGGTGATCAAGTTATTTGTCACAGTGGATTTGGAAAATTCTGTTATTGCAACAAGGAGAAAAGGTTAATTCTGAAGAAGTATGTAGCCTCCATGGCACAGACTGGGTGCAGCTGCAGGAGAGCTGGTAAATCTATTTTTACATTTGTCTTTACTGACTGTATTTTGGTACAACTAGTTCCGTAAAATGAGTGGTAAATATGTTAGAGATCTGTGGACTGGCTGCTTATCAAATTTCCCTGCTGCAAGCTCGCATAGCAGCCATGAAATAAGAATTCAACAAGTGGAATTCTTCAGCCATCCATTGTCACTTGTGAGATGCTGTATTTATGAGATCTTGTTTGAATGTTTTGTTCGTATGAAAAATGCCCTTCACAAACAAGCAAACAACAGTTTGGGTGAGTTTTCCTTTTTCAAGTCTAGTGTGTATATTTCTCTTTAATCTGCAATAGGGAATCAGGATTTGAAAATTAGTAAATTGAAGTTCATGAAGTCTCATGATCAATGCACATGCTTCATCCAGTTGAAAGGACTGACTGGGACCAGACGATTGCACTCCACACTCTCATTTAACCACATTCAAGCTGATGCATATGCTATAAGGATTACGTATTATTTATTTAAAAAATGTTATTCTGGGGAGTGTCAAAAATTAGAAAATTTTTGTCTGTAGTTCCTGTAATTTTGTAATTACCAGAAGCACATGAATATTAGCTATTAGTTTCATTAGAGTGCTTCAGGAGAATATTTTGTAACAGTTTGGGAGTGGGAAGTGTCACGAATGAACTGAAATGTGCCAGATCATAAACATAGAATGGTATGGGTTGGAATGGACCTTAAAGATTGTCTAGTTCCAAATCTCCCTGCAGTAAGCAGGGACACCTTCCACTAGACCAGGTTGCTCAAAGCCCCATCTAATGTGGCCTTGAACACTTCTGGGGATGGAGCATTCACAGCTTCCCTGGACAACCTGTTCCAGTGTCTCACCACCCACATAGTAAAGAATTTCTTCCTAATGTCTAATCTAAATCTACATTCATTCCCTTTGAAACTTTTACCCGTTGTTCTATCACTGCATGCACTTGCAGAAATTCCCTCTCCAGCTTTCCTGTAGGCCACTGCAAGTACTGTAAAGCTGATATAAGGTCTCTTCAGAGCCTTCTCTTTCCCAGGCTGAACAACCTCAGATCTCTCAGCCTGACTTCACAGGAGAGGTGCTCTAGCCTTCTGATCATCTTCATGGCCCTCCTCTGGACTTGCTCCAACAGCTCCATGCCCTTCCTGTGTTGGGAACTCCAGGCCTGGACATAGTACTCCAAGTGGTCACTCATGAGAGCAGAATAGAAGGAAAGAATCAACTTCCTTGACCTGCTGGCCACACTTCTTTTGATGAGGACCAGAATACAGTTGGATTTTTGGCCAATTCATTACTGGCTCATATTGAGATTCTCATCAAGAAGCACCCACTTGGCTGCTCTCAGTTCCCTGCTGCAATTAGAAAATGTTTGTGACTTTCTTGTGGAATTCTAATGGAATAGAGAAGAATTAAAAGCCAGTTCTTCTAAGGCATGGAACTAACTAACTAAAAAAAATAAACAATAAAAATAAATAAATAAATAAATAAATAAAAGATAAAAAAAAGAGAGGAAGAGTGAATGAGATTTTCCTGAGATAGTAATTAAGAGACCTGTTCAACATGTCTTGCAGAGGAATGGAAGAAAAGGCCAGGTCTCTGGTGCATTTTAGAAAATATTTGTATTAGCAATTGTGTCTCTTGATATGCAAAGTCAAATCTGTGCATCATAAAGATTGGTAAGCTAGCGGATAAGGTCCAATTACTCTAATAAAATCAATTTAATACTAATCTTATCTTTAAAATTACTAGCATATAAATCAGTAATTCTTTTTCAGAATGTGGAGAAGAAAAGTTAAAAACTGTAGCCTAAAGTCTTTAAGCAATATTTTAAGTAATAACTTGTGTAAACCTGGGAGGCATATTCTTACCTCTTAAGGATCTATTGACAATTTTATTCAAAAATATTCATAGTTTTTAAATGTGAGGGAATTCTGGCCTTTGATACCAATAGCTTTAAACATTTATCAAAAAGTGATACCTTTCAGATGGTATGTTGTGAATCTGCTTCACATTAATTTAAAGATCTGTTATCACAACTTTATGATTCATCATTTTTATTTATAAGTAAGTAATTTAGGCTAATAAGTTTGATGAATGCAGCTTTGTGCAAATAAGAATAAAAAGTCAGCAGGAATAATGATGAGAGCTAGCTGAGATCTTTTCCTTCATCTTAGCCAAATAGTGGATTTTTTTTTTTTCTTAGACTGAGGACACAAAATACACATTAGCTTTCCTATTCTAGTGAAATTGAAGTGCAGATAACTTTCTTTTAGCTGGAGTTTCAGGTGACATTCTCTGTTCTCCTCTTTCCCTCAATTTAATATCAATACAAGTTGTATATGAACACTTCTGTTCAGCATCTCTGTGGTTCCCGATAGATTAATTTTCCACTTACAAGCTTCAAGCAATATGACTGAACTGTACTATCCAGAAGCTGGAAACTGATATACTCTATTTTACTCTAGAGGAATATTGTACGATTTTCACTTGTAAAATCTTTAAAATTTAATTGCTTTGTTTCTAGACTTCTTATTTTCAAAGTCTGCTTTATTACACAGTATTAACTATGGCTTCTTCAAATTCTGCATCCCTTTTCTGAACCATATGTTACCTGATGGATATTCTGACTGTAGGCCCCATTATTCATAAGTCTGGGGAAAAATACTCTCATGTTAACTTCATTATTTGAAAATTTATTTGTGGTTAGACTCGTTCTTTTCTACTTGACTTCTATTTTCTGAGTTCTTTTTGACCCAAATGGCTATTCAAGCAGATTTATTGTTCTGCTTTTCAATTATCTCCCTAGATATGCTAAGCTGGGATTTTTGGTAGGATTTTTTTATTATTATTTTTATTATTTTTATTTTTATGGCTTTTCAGGGTTGTTGACAGTGATTAATGGCCTTCATTTTATTCAGATTAATTTTCAGCACTTTTCTCTGACATTCATAATGGAGTTCCACTATCAATATTCTTCATGTATATCAAGTAAAAGCAACACTGGATTGCATGCAGTGCTTCTGTAACTATCTTTGTTTATCGTGGACCATTCTTCTTTCCAATCCAGTCTTTGAAAGGCTCCTTTGGGCAAACTTTTAAACAACCTCATCAAGATGATTTTATCCTTTTTTTAGCAGTTGGAAGAAAATATTTGCTTAATAATAATAAGAAGAAGTCTGGTTTTTCAGGTTTGGTCTAGTAAAGAGATACTAATTCAATACTGATCAGCTATATCAAACAAGTTAGTTACTTCCTTTTGCAAAATGTTTATTGGAACTTTTTATTACTTTACACTCTGTATTGAAGTACAGCTTATGTAAGATTTATTCTGTACTCTTGGTGGGATTTTTTTTAATATATTTGTCCTGATTAATTCATTTTAATGATAGCTGCACAACAGAAAACTTGTCCTGAATTTGGTAATGAGTTTTGTGTTATTTTTGTTTTCCTAAAGAAAGCTTTAATATTTCTGGACTTTTTTTTTAATCCAGTGATCTCCTACAACAGCATAAAACCTGTGTATATCGTGAATGAGTCATTCCTCTGCATGCTGGTTACTCAGCACTTGGGCAATATGTAAACCATGAGCAAAAGTAATCAGTGAATAAGTATGGTATGAATAGGAATGATTGTACACATCTTGATTTAAAGGTCAAGTGCAAAGCAGAAATGATGATAAATGGAAAATATTTTCTCTAAAATAAACATCTAAATTTGATTTCATAGCCTTTATTATAATGATGAAATTGCTTAAGATAATTATGTTAAATAAGGCTAAATGTAGTGTGCCTCCTGACTGAAGATATTCACAAATTTTTGTTGTGCCAACCTCAAGTTTGCCAGAGATATTAATCACCAGAAAGATGTGGTATAATCTCTTTGCTCATGGGTTTAGGATTTCATATATGTACACACATGCACACATACATATACATACAGATGTACTTCATCTGTGTATAAATATATAAATATATATAGTTGTAGTTATACCTTTATATATGCAACTTTAATTTCACTACAATGTAATCTGTTTTATATTAAACCTTTTCTACAAGGGTCAAATTGTTATGTCTTCTTTAAGCTAAAGTAAGGATGAAGCCTAGTGACAACCTATGAACCAAAGTAGACAGAAGTATGTGGTGGGAACCACTTACTTATGAAGGTGTATAGGTGATTTACAATATGTATGTAATAAGTGATCTAAGCTGCACTCAAGATGTTTGCTTTCATGCCATACTGTTAATTGGTCATTTGCAACACCAAGGAATTGAACTTTGTATTATAAAGTTAGTTCAAACATAAACTTGGAGCATAAACTTTGCCTTATGCAAGGGTCTTAACAGCACTTTTGCAAAATGCTTAACATACATAGGGAAGAAAAAGAATTTGAGAGCTGACTAATGAACACTGGAAGGGGGTGCTATTAATTTGATAGGTGGTTTAAATTTTGGGTAGTTGATAGAGTGAATGCTAATGTGAAATTTACTAATCAGAAATATGGAAGAGCACTGTTTAAGATGAAAACATGTCAACCTCACTGCCCTGTTTCTCGTTGTGCTTAGAGCAGTGATCCCAAATATTAATTTCTTCAAAGAGGAAGCATCCACAACATAGTGCCATTGTTGTGAATGTCAGACTAGCACCAGACCAATAAAGCCTTCCAGTGATACAAAAATAGTATGTGTGTGTAAGCCTAAGTAGCATCTGTAAGCATAAGTAGCATCTGTTTATATTTGTTGCAGTTTAAATACTTCTCCATCTAGTCACTTTTTAGTATATTAATGGAGTTAAAACCCAAAAAGTGACATATACCCGTACAGCATTCTTTACTGGATCTTTGCATCTGTGTTTTCAAACATAACTGCATTTCACATTACATATAGATTAATTTAAAATATTTCTTAGGTAATGTAATAAAATATATTCTGTGCAGCAACAGAGGAGCTCAGAGATGATGGTTGGAAGAGAGGTTTGGCTGGGATTCAGGAAAAAAAAAAGAGAGTTTATGGCCTTTGGAAGAAGGGTCAAGCAACTCAGGGGGGCAACTAATATGTCATTAGACTATGCAGGAGTTAGAAAAGAGCCAAAGCCCATCTAGAACTTAATCTGGCAACTGCCATAAAAGACTAATGTTCATCCTTTATTGAATACAGGGGAAAACATAGTGACAAAGGATGAGGAAAAGGCTATGGTACTTATTGCCTTCTTTGGCTTAGTCTTTAGCGGAAAGACCACTTCTTTTCCAGGTATCCAGCCCCCTGAGATGGGAGACAGGTAGCAGAATCCGTAATCCATATATGGCCCCATAATTCAAAGAGAAATGGTTAGTGACCTCCTCCATCACTTAGACACACAAGTTTGTGGGGCCAGATGGTATCTACTGCAGAATTTGGCAGAAGTGCTCACCAAGCCACTTTCCAGCATTTACCAATAGTCTTAGCTAACCAGGTAGGTCCCAGTAGACAGGACATTAGCAAATGTGATTCTCATTTTCAAGAAGGGCTGAAAAGATAATCTGGGCAACTACAGGCCTGTGTCTGACCTCGATTCTGGGGAAGATTCTGTGGAGATGATCTTCTGAGTGCCATCACATAGCACATGCAGAACAACAAGGCAGTCAAACCAAGACAGATTTGGTTTATAAAAGGCAGGCCCGGCTTGAATTAGCCTAATCTCCTCTACAACAAGATGGGCTGCATAAGGGATGAGAGAAAAGCTGCAGATATTGTCTATACAGGCATTAGTACAGCATTTGACAGTTTCCCACAGTGTTGTCTTGGTGATACTGGCTTTTCATGACTCGGTCTGTGTCCTGATTTGGGCCAGGATTGAGCTCATTTTCTGTCTTGTAATTCTGCTTTCAACTAAGTGGTGAAAATAACAGGTCATGTTAAAGCCCTTTTTTTCCCCCTTGAACAAGGATTTTTAAATAGAAAGTCAACTGTGAAATAAATATATTTCCTATTCCATTGGGTTCCCTATTTATCAGCCACTTTACCTAGGATGCCATGTGCCTCATACACAGAATCAAAGTTACCATCTGCTAAATCAAATGTAAAAACCAGTGAATCAACCACATTGCCTAGAAAATCAAACCAATATAAAATCAAATACATTTGGAACCAGTGAAATGTCTGCTTTTAAGGTCTACTGTGTTCCAATATAGAGCTCTTAGTATCCAAATATAAATGTATTTGTTTACATAAATACATATGTTAAATATTAACACTTCTCTTTCAGTTACCTCTACAAATAACTTACAGCAGCTTAGTAAGATCTGGTGTTGCTTTAAATATGTCTCATGTGTCTTTTAGAGCACTGAACTAGGAAAGGTAACAATGTATTTTGAATTACTGTACCAAGTTATTTACTTGCTCAATTTTTGCCAACCTATTACATCAGTCTTAGAAAACCAGAACATCACAGTTGGGTTTGATTTTTATAATGTAGATACTTGAATTCAGATCAAATACATATCAAACCAAATACAGATCAAACCATACCAAGCTGGTTTAAAATCTTTCTACATTGAACCCAGGACACTTGTACTAAGCAGAAGAGAGCTTAACTTGTAGAAATGTGTTTTCCAGCTTTCTCTGATACCTCATGATGATGTATTCTGGAACTGCATTTCAAACCAAGGTATTCCCGGGGTTAATAGTCCATATTCTCATGTTCTGATTAACTATTGATGGAAGATTCAGTTTGTTTTAGGAGATTAGACTGGGAATGGTGTATATTTATGTAACTTGTTTATAGAGAGAACATACTTACACCGAAACAACTCATCCACCCATAAGGCTGTCATAGCTGTCCTGGATGACTTCAGCTCAATGAAGTCCATGGCTGGGATGATAATATTTGTTAGCATCTCAGTGTGGTTGACTGGGGAATGCTTTTTACCAGTGAAGGTTTGCTCAGTTAAAGATTAGATTTAATAGCTAATGAATCTGAATAAGTTGGATGTGACTTTGATGCAGTACACAGCATTTCTAATTTGATAGGTCATTAATCTGCCAGGTTTAACTAAGTAACAAATTTCAGTTTTCATCAGCTCCAGAAATAAAACAAGGCAAAAACTGGATGATCTCTACATGCCATGCCCTTTCTCGTTAATTACATCATTCTGAGGACCTAAACTTCTAGGTTGCAACTCATTCTTTAAAGTGCCACCACTAAAAAGTGGGTATTTAATGCTAGGCAAGAATATATGAGATTTCCTAGTCAGCAATTCTGTCATTAAAAATAATGTTTCCACAAGCAGCCCAGCACTTCTAGGAATATCAATAAACATGCCTTGCTGAGAAGATGTTCCTAAATCTAGGCAGACCTACAGCTTCTCAGTTTCTCTGGCCCTACCCCTGTTATTAAGGCAGAATTTGGATTTGATAGCAATGTGTTTTGATACTTTAAAATATCATTTTAATAGCTTTTGTTAGATTAGTTAGATGCATCTATGACTATTAGTTTAGCAGAACTTGTGTTTTTTCTGAATGCTAACAGTTCATCTTTGTAAGCACAACTGACTACAAATACTTCTAAATATCAGTCAGTAGTTTCAAGGCTCGTCTGAAGTCCAGTGCAGTGGAGATCTGTTCCAGCACTGTCATCCAAATATTCACAGTACTAGCACACTGGAAACTGAACACATTCAGAAGATCTGACAGCTCTCAAAAATCATCCAGGACTCTTCAAAATTGTTTCAGCAGGGCTTTGAAAATTTTAGGTTTTCTTGAAAAATAAAAGATGTAGACAAATGAATTTTTTAATATTTATAAAAATTATGAGGGAAAGATATGTCAAAAATCGTTCTCATATGATGTATATTATCCCCTAGCATACAAAAATGAGAATATTTATCTGAAGGTTTGGGCCAGTTGTTATGGGGTTATGGAGTTGAACAAATTTTCTTCATGCTTTATAAATTAGATATCCTATATTTTCAGTGTAATCTCGTGTTATTATTCATAAGCAGAATTGGTATTAGAATAGTCATACTAAATATTGGCTGAATCTTCTTGCATTTGAAAAGGTCTGGATGTTGTACAGTTAAACAGAGCATATAGTGCTTACAGAAATCAAATTTTTATAAAACCAACGAGTAAATATGGAAAAAATTCACTGAAAGAAATTCAAAGATGAACATTTGAAAAGAAAGCTAAAAAGAAATCTGAGAGGAAGACATTTTTTTTTATAGTCTTTTCTGCTGGCTAACTTTGTTCTGAACTGAATTCAAGATACGGTTTTAAGTATTCTGTAAATTAGTGAGGGAGCATGAGTGTATTTCATTATTCAAGGAGAGACTTCATCAAAACAAACAAATATTGTACTGAGATCCAAGTAGGATGGGGGGGAATTATTTGATTTCCAGACAAAATGGTCCAAGAAATTTAGAAATTTGAATTCAGTCAGGGGAAATGCACCCCTGTGCCAAGAGCTAGCACAGGCCCTAGGCACCCTTCAGGCCTGATAAGCTCTCTCTGTGAAGGCTAATTAGGTGCATAGCATGAATTTTCAACTCTGGATAAATATCCATTTTAAAAACAGTCTGCAGAACTAGAATTATTTATTGGACATGTTTGTGAATAATTTGAAGTATACAATGAACTCAGTCATGTAAAAAATGCATTTACAGACATAACAAACGGGCAGGGAATAAAGGGTCGAGTTTAAGAAATATTTGTTTAAAAATACTCCAATTTCTCTAGCTGTTAAAGAAAGTTCAAATATTCTTCATTGTAGGGGAAAGGAGGACTTGCAACACTGTGGGGAAGCACAATGTTTTGAAAAGTTCTTGGGTGTGCCATGATGAAACTTTTACTTTTTTATTTTTTGAGTTGGAGCATGTTTTCCTCCTCGGGGAAAGGCGTACTCTCACTTTTGGGAACCTGTGTGGACAGAGTTGTATCTTTATGCTGTGGGAGTTCAGGGCAGGCTCCTTGTTCATCCTTTTCCACTTCGGGAAGTTTAATAAAAGTCTGGCTTCAGAGAATTAGAAATTATTCCTATGGAGAATCTAAAATAAATTATATAAAAAACAGATGACATAAAGGTATTCACTTTTTTTTTTTTTTCTTTTCACATGCAGAATGAAGTAAATCTTTGGAACTCTATAGTAAATGTTATGGGACATATAATGATGTATAATTGATGGGATACACATTGGATGTACACATATTTGTGCATTCCCACATATGCACTTTTGTAAGAGGCATAAGACAAACATATTCCTTTTCAGGCTGAATACAGAGCAACTGGGCAGCTCTGTTTTTTACAAATCAGCCTGAAAGCTGGAAGAAAGTTCTTCTCCTTCCAGGTACTTATCCTAATTTCTAACCATAATTAATTCAGGGCTCGTTTATACTCATTTGTTCTTGTGCCAATATTTTACTGCTTGCTTAAGTAATTTTTCTCTGCCTTCATGTTTACATATGCAGATATATTTATAGGGAACAGTCATATCCCTTCTTAGCTATTGTTTTCAGAAGCTGAACAAGCCAAGTTCTTTTAATGTCTGCTTGTAAAATAAATTATCATTTATAATGCTCAAGCACACTTGTTTACTATGAGGTTATTTTTGTTCTGGCCTGTGCTTTAATTATTCTTTGACTTTATAATTTCTTAGGAACAAACAAGAAAAGAAATGGAAAAAAAAAATCACAGGTATTTATTTTCTGTGTTTTCTTTTAAAAGTTAAACTCATTAAGTTGTATTTTTGTGTAAATCAGGGGAAAATTCTGAATTCCACAACTGTAAAGACTGCTTGCTGCAGATACGAAAATATTTCCTCACTGTATGCTAATTTTACAGTGACTTGGTGCTTAATGAAGATTTTCTGTCTGGTGGATATTTCAGAATTGCAATGTATATGTTTTCTCCCAAATTTGATTGTGATACCTGGTGTAAAAATATTCCTAAAGAAAATACCTGTTTAATTTGTATTTTAAATTGCTTTATGTCTATAGGTCAACAAAACCAGTTCTAAAACTAATGTTTTGTTTTGGGAATGATGTACACAACTTTTCATCCACTGGTGGTACAAATCTTTGTATAAGCTACGTTGAACCCTTGTCTTTGGCATCCTTCCTAGGAGGAGTCATCCTGGTTTAGAATTTGACTGAACCACAACAATGCTAATGCAGGGCATAAGGAGATTGGAATTATAGCTCTGTGAGACTCAGTGGACATCTGTTTAGCAAAAGATATGAATCCTCAGATCTTTGCTGAGTTCTGTTTTGTGCTGTCCCAGCACTGAACAAGGTCAAGCAGCTGTACCAGTGATGGAAGAAATACAGTGGTAGTTGTGTGGGGTTTTCTCTGGAGTTAAAAATTCTGCTTGGCAGAAATAGGTAACACCAGGGAAGCTTCAGAAAACAGCACTGAAGGGGTTGCTTTTTTTTCTTGTTGGTTTACTCTTTCCAGTGCCCCCTTCCTCTGCCACCAGCCGTGCCAAACTATTTTCAAATGCTTGCTCAGCACCATACTGCCACGTGACAGAATAAAAGGATACAGATTATTAGAAATAATTACACATCTCCTTTCCCTCCCTCCAATTAATTTCTCAATAACTCAGAGTAGCTCAAACTAGAAATTCTAATATTTCACAGATTTAGGCTATATGTAATTATAATACCACTGTATTTATTTGTCATCTATGAAATGCTTTAATAACAGGAGGCTGAAATAAGGCTTAGAGAACAATAAATAATGATTGAAGTGCCTCATCTTTACCTACTAGTCTAGAGACTTTCCTTGACCCACTTTTAGATCCATGCTGTTAGGTCATTCCCTTAGACTCTTCTTGGTTTGTGTGGCTTTAAATATATAGATTAAAGTATGGTGGATGAAATTCAATTTAAGTGGGGAATCAGACAGCATGAAACTCATTTTACCAACTCTCCTGGGACTCCTACAGTAACTGTAAGTCCACAGGGATGCTCCAGGAGCCACTGCATCTCATTAGTTCCTGGGACTCAGAATAAGGAGCAGAATGCATATATTTCAAAGGAAAAAAATAAAAATCAATCCATAATATTTTGGTGAAGAATAAATGGGATAAAAAGCATTAACTCATTTTCCAGTTCTGGGTGGTGCTGAGGGCATCACCTGAAGGAATTAACAACACCTGCTTGCTAAATGACTGAAGTCAGATTCTAGGAAATATTTATCAAAGTCCCATTGTCTCAAGCTCAGTTCTATAGTTCACTCAAAAGTATGCTGTAAGTCTTCTTTTGAATTTTAGATGCCTGGGCTTTTTTGTTTCGGTTGTTTAGAAGTGCTTTTTTGGCTTGCATGTTGCAAGTTTTAGTTTCTTTTTTTTTCTAGCTCATACTCTACTGTACTATAGGAGTTACAGTTCTTAGTTTTCCATAGGCAAACAAAGACTGATGGAAGCTACGGGAGTGATGGTTTTCATGAAAGCATACACTTGAAGCATCTCGCTCTTTATCAAACATTTCATTGGAAGATTATGGTAAAATTGAAACACAATCTGGTTTTATCCTTTCTTTTTTGTCTCCCAGTACCTATGCTGTGGGTTTTTATTGGGTTTTTTGTTTGTTTGTTTGTTTGTCTGGTGGGTTTGGGGGTTTTTTTGTTGTTGTTTTTTAATGGATTCCACTATTTCATGCAAGCAAACCAGTTACTTTACAAAGTCTTTACTAGCAGGCAGCATACAGTCATAGCAAACCATACCCAAGCGTCAATACACTGTATATTGTACTAGGCTTCAGAAAGGTCACCATTCAACAAGAAGCAGAGAAAGCCCCACTGATTTCCATTTCTTGACTTGGCATTAGCAGCCAGCTTGCCAGACCTGGCCTTTAGAGACAGATCTGACCTATGGTAAAACAGGCAGTTCAACTGGTGCCTCAATGGAGGGAGTCACTTGATAGCCAGTATGTATGCAAGCTTCTATAAAAATTTTCTTGAGCAGCCTTTTGTGTCTGACTCTGTTTAGTGTTAGCCACTGCTTCCATTCCGAAACACCACTGGCCTGATTTCCTTCTCATAGTCATGTAACCACACTGCCTGAACAGTGCTTCTCTGAAAACCACTGTCAATAAATTAAAGAACAGATATTGTATTTCTAAATGGACATGTGAGTCATTGCTGAAAACATTTTGATATAGGTTGGGCACTCAACCAATTTGCTCAGAGAGCGCTGGGGTGTAGCGCAGCAGCATGCTCGCATGGATTCCTCCTCAGAATAGGTAGTCCCCGAGCATGGTACAATCATACACCACTCTACAGAGTACTTTCCCTGTGGGTGTGCAAATACCACTACAAACTGAGTGCTCCATGAAGGAAGAAAAAAATTACTTGAGGCCGTGTTCCTCAATGTGCTAACCAGAAAGCAATGGGAAACGACACTGCTGATGTCTTCCTAACTCTTAAAATTAATGCATCTTCATTGTCCATCCTGTCAGCCAACAAAATAGCCTCATTAGCAGTATCAAGCTTCAAATGAAAAGATTCTTGATATGGGCTTTCCTGGATTTTCTTTAGAAGTTAGTTTTTTTTCTTTCTTAGAAGTATAAATAGAACTTGGAAATAGCTGAAACATCTTGTTTTGTTTTGATTTTTGCTGATCATCATTTCAAAAATAGACAATATGATTTAAACACTTTCCCTTTTAACTGACAAGAAATGTGAAGGCTTTTTAAGAAACGAATGTTTATAAAAGAAGCACTGACTGAGAAATTTGATGTTTTTAAAATAAATGAGTTTTTATAAAGGCAACACTGACAGTCTGTCTCACTGCCTGGTACTGCCTGAATATCAAAACAGTTACTTTAAATGCTTGATCTACAAGACTTTTGTTTCACAATACAAAACAATAAATATTTCTTTTTAGTATGTGTTCTTATTTTTCAAGGTATTTGGCAGCCTGGAATCATAGTGATGGTTGCACAGAAAAAGACAATCATATGTCAAGAGCAGGTGTGTAGCTGTATCTCTGTCTTCCTTCTTTTTTTTCCCTCATCCCTGTTTATCTCAGATGACCCAAGACATCGTTATTTTTGTAACATGAAAGAGAACATATGTCATGCTTCTGACCTTGAAAGTAAAATGTGCTCTTATTAACAGTGAAAACAACTATTAAAATGCTTCTTTTTAAATAACCTACCAAAATGAGAAGTCCCAATTAACTGCACCGTCCACAACTTAATGTGAATCCAAACTGTGGAAGCAGAACTAATTGAGTTTCTTTTTATACTGAGAAACATGGGCTGAGCAGGAGGTGATGTCAGTCCTTGATTACCATTATCAACATCGTTCTAATTGCCCTCAATATCACTGTAGCTAGCAGCGAGGTGATGCTTGTACACATGACTAAATTTGGCAAGCTCTGCAAACCCATTTGTACTGAGACAACCAGTCTGGTCAGCAAGCTGGCAGGCTTCTAATGCTTGCAGAGGAAGGTGCTGCAGTGTTATGCAATATATAACACAGGGCACACAAGATGTAATCCTCCCTGTTGTGAATGGCACAGTGGTACAGTTATTTATATTTTAAGCAGAGAGAAGGGCCAGATGTAGCTAATAAAATACTCTGTGCAATCAGAGCATTTCATTAGCTAATTAGCAGGAACAATAACACTATAATAATACAATACATATTATATATTATATATAACATATAATATATATAAAATAATTAGCAGCAACAATAACACCAATAACACACCAATACATCCAACAAATATTTATTTTTTAGAAGCGTTTTTTTGAAGCGACAAATATTGCACAGATTTCGATTCAATATTATTTCCTCCTGAGTTCACCTGCACAGCTAATCTGAAATGGATTAAGCTGCTCTTTTCCCATTATTTGCCTTTTCTATTTTCTTGCTAGAACCATCACATGAATGAGGAAGTGTCATTCTGGATAAACTTTCATTATATCAGAAAGCCTGATTAGAAAGTAAAGAACAGCTGGGCCACATATTTTATGAGCTTCCTTTGAAAAAAAGATATTTGAGAATACTACTGTCAGTATTTCTCTAGCTCTTTCAAGCTTATTTTTCTTTCAGTTACCCGGTGTGTCTCACTAAGAGGGCATAGAGAACTTAGCAGAAAAAGGACTTTTTTGAAAACCAAGGACCAGTTTAATGCCTAGTCTATTTTTTTCTCTAAAAGAGATATCTGTTTTTCTGTCTTGACTCTGGTACTAATCTTGCACTGTTAGTTAGTAGGGAGTATGGTTGGTTCTTTCTGCAGCTCCAGAGTTTAGATCTGGTGGCAGACGTGTTTTCAACAACAGACTAATGAGTATGTATTTATGCTCAGCATGTAAAAACTTCACTGGCATTACAGGCATGCTCTTGAAATATTATTCTGAACCTTGAAAATTTTACTAAAATGGATCAACAGTGCAAAACTGACTTTAGTGCATACTACTAGACTGGACACAGGAAATCAAGGTTGAACTTCCCACTGAAGAAGGCTCATCCCCAGTTTTTGACAGGGGCAAATTATTCAGTCTCCTCCACCTCACTTCTCTCAAAAGTATAAAAGTAAGGGCATTTTTTGACTCCCTTTGTATACATGAGATCCGGTCAAACAGTTGCCCCACCCAACTCAGACAGCTTCTTTCTCAGTTACAATCATTCTCAACTACTTTCTGGAGGCTGCTGCACTAAAAAATAAATAAATCCCATGTATATATTTGGACAAAATGAAGCCTATAAAGGAACAGGGAGATACCCTGAGTTCTTAAGTCCTCTTCTGCTTGTGTGGCATAGCCCAAGGATGTCTATATGGCAGAGTGCCTGTACATTTTTTAAGAGCTGAGTGAACCTTATGCTACAGACAGGGAGGTAGAGGAATAGGATATTTTCAAACTGAATATCACTGAAATCTAGTCAAGAGTCAACTCTGCCAAAGCCACAGAGCACAGACAAAGTAGCAAAATTCACACACTTCTGTATTCCCTTTTTAATTTTCACATGCTAATTGCTTGCCTTCCATTCATAACTAGAACATTGAGTTCACTCTAGTTAGTTATAAATATAAATTTTGAATCTTACAGTATCTTGCAGTACTATAGGCATACTGGTTCCTTTTTGGTGATTTTGGAAATCTTTTGGAAAGAAAGTAAGGTTGCATCTTAAAATCTTACACCTTAAAATTTTAAGGTGATGCTGCACATCAGAAACAGATTAAACTTTTGCTGCAGGGTTTTCTTTTAAGAAGCCCCATGTCAACACAGAAAACATGTTCATATATTAGCATACTTTCTCCTGCAATCTCCCCCTCATCTTTTTAGATACAGGCACTCTGGCTTGGAAGATTTGCTGCAGAAAATACCTTCACTGCTGCTTTTGCCCCAGATGAGCTCTTATTTTATAGGAGCTTTAGGTAGTTTACAGTGCTCAAATTAAACAGCACACATTCTGCATTACTTGACTCCTTAGCCAACAGCTCTTCAGTGCAGAGGAAAAATGCCTTTTTTCTATTTTAAAAGCAATACAGCCAGAGACCCAATTTCAGAAAATTCAATGTGTCACAGCTTTGTGGCAACTCCTAGTGGTTTGTCACTGACATCTTGTCAATGATGCAGCCCAAAACTAGTGAACATCATAGTCTCTGTGCATATTTTATTGATATCATTGCATTTTCATTTCTTGGCTGCCACTGCAATGGAGTTGTTGTGATGTATGGTCTCCTACCACTTTTGCAGAAACGGACTTATTGTCCTGAAGATCCTGTCAAGCCTGGAGTGTGCATTTTGCAGCTTTGCATACAATTTGACTCATGAGCATCACCCGTTGATTTCACTGTCGGTGAAAAGATCAGGAAGAGGAAGAAGCACATGAAAGGACAGTGAGATAAAAATGAGAGGTAAAGATATGAGTAATTTTCTCAGATTCTCAGAAGTGGCAGATGAGATCATGAGACTGTTTATGTAGAGAGTGTCTGGAGGAGGCATCTCGTATCACACGTGTAGGGCTATAGAGCCTGAGCTTTCTTGAAGAAGGATGTTAAATGATTCATGGAGTCTCGTTCATGAGAGGTGAAGGTGCTGAGAAGATGGGAAGGAGGCAGTAGGAGACGATTTGTGGAGAAAAGAGAGCTCTCAAACTGCTGTGAAGCAGACTGGTTTATATTTGCTCCAAAATGCTCACTCAGAAACCTAACCTTGTATAACCCACAACAAATACAAGATGAAGATATTTTAGATGTAAAATGGAGCATTAGTCATAATCTGATGATGTTTGGCACTATTAATATGCTCCCTTAAGATTAATCCAATTTCTTCCAGATTTTCTTGTAAAGCAAAGGTAAACACAACATTTAGCTACTGACTTTGTCTTTTACATATAAATAGTTAACATTGTATGCAAACAGTAAACAAGGAAGGTGTTGGCTTTATGAGTATACATAACCATTCATATGGATACTTTAGTTAATTAAAGCATAGTTTCATTTTCTTTCAGGAAAATAAGGGCAAATCCATCATAGTCTTTAGAACTATTTTATTTTATTTTACTTGATCCTATCATAGTGAAAAGTGTTCACATCCCTCTTTAACATGCTGATCTAAAATATTCAGATTTGCATTAAAATCTTTCTTTTGAAATTTAACTGTGAATAATCTGCTACTTAATATTATTTTCAAGCTGTGTGTTGTTACAGACACAACCTAAAATCGAAGCAGAGGGCAGAGGTGACTGAATGAGTACAGCTAACACACTGTGAAGCAGAAATGTTGTAATATAATGTATGTTGATAATATCTTTGAACTTCTGCCATTCAGAGCAGAATGGTTTGCAGCAGCAGCTGAAAAAAATGCCAGGAAAAAGCCAGCTGCTGCATTATTAATTATTTGGAATTTCTGACTTTTGATTTCAATAACTGAATTTTCACAGAGCTGTTTGCAAATGTTTCCTCTATAAGAAACCATTTCTGATTACTGATTTTTGAGAAATGCTTATTAACAAGGAGTGTGGATACTGTAATTTCAATTTTAATACATTTCATTTCAAAATGATTCTATCCATTTTGAAAATGGATTAATTTAATCCCAAATAGGGCAATCTTTTATTTTTTTACTTTCCTCCTCCCTCCTTGATGGATATTCCAATGGGAACAGTCAGTTTGTTCTCATCTCATGCTCCAACTTATCCCTATTAATACAGCTCTGTTCAGGAACTTGATGACATAAGACTTGAGGTGTTAAAGATTTGAAAAATATCAGCAGAAAGATTAACCAACACATTTTTGTGATAATACTACTTTTCCATAATTTAATACAGTAATCAGACAAGGGCGTCTCAAAGCAGTGTCTGTGTATAAAATAATATATTGATTTCTTTTGAGAGTTTTAAAAAGCTTCTTCACCAATAGATTTGTTTCAGTTTCTTCCAGTAATGTTAAAAATAAACCACCCCAGAAGCTCCAAGCTTATTCCTTTTAAAAACATTGGTGGTGGTCATTAGCTCATATTTCAGGGGTTTTATTCATTAAAAAAATTTAATAGATCCCCAAATAATTTTTTTCAAGAGTGTCTGAAGGGTACTAGAGATCAGTAGCAAACAATAAATTAACTGAAAAATAATTTAACGTAATGTCACACAGTGCAAATAATGGTATGAATTACACACATTATAATTACCATTTAAAAAAAGAAAAGTGGCATTTGCATAGTCTTGTAATATGTTATGTTCTTGTTTTAGAAATAGATCAAGGTTGAAAACCTGAAATATTCTTCCTTCTTTAAAATGACTCAAACCACCACCCCCCAAGTGCAATGAACTGATTTATTCATAAATGTGATGTCAAGATGCCCAGTGTCTCTGTACTGCCCTAACTGTCAAGCAACAATGTGGCTGTGTCTTAGAAGGTCAAGGCTCCACTATGCCCTGTGGACATCCCTCCCTCATGCAGAAGATGACACAGAAACCCTCCTCCCTTTTTGGTGTCCCCCTTCTCTGGTGCACTGGAGTAAAGACTTCAGTCATGGGGAGAAAGAGAGGCGCAAGGAGTTTGTTCTCTCTGCCTTCAGCATTAGCATAAAATTTACACAGAAATAAAAGTACCTACAGCATTACAAATGCATACTAATTACACAAGAATAGATCACACAGGTTTTCTCATTATAAATGGCAGACCATGCTGCAAGGATCATAACTGGTTTTGGAGGTAGCACTTTGGAGGGTTCCCAAGTATTCCCTGTACAGATATGCTATGTGAGTTGCAGTAAATATTTATCCAAGTTACTTTTTATAACTTCTTAGGATGATCGTTTCTTGGAAAGTGTTGAATTAGTATGGAAATGTGACCACGTCAGCCTAAGCTGAATACTTGTAATGCTGCTACTAGTGCATCAAGCTTTATGGTAAGGTTCAATAAGCAGTCTTGATCATCAGTAGCAGACTCAGTTTATAAAGGCCTGGTGGTTCTGTTTGCATATGTGACTAACAGCCAATTTTTTTGATGATTTTTGGCCTAATGAATCAGTTCATCAAACTGCTTATAAATGTTTGCATGGGTATGTTAGAAAAAGACCAAGTTCTCCGTCCCTGGAGACATTTAAAAAAAGACTGGATGTGGCACTCAGTGCCATGGTCTAGCAACTGCTCCGGTGGGTCAAGGGTTGGACTAGATGATCTCTGAGGTCCCTTCCAACCCGGCTAATTCTATGATTCTATGATTCTATAACTTCAGCAAGCACCCCTCTATGCACATAGGCTGGACTTTTGATTCAAAGTTCATGCAGAAAGCATCTGATTTTTTTATTTATTTTTTTTAATAGTCCATACATAACATTCTTGACAGCCCAAGCGTTTTTTTCTGACATGGGTAATACTGCATATTGTGGTATGTCCCAGTCACCTTGCAATTTAGTTAAATGGGAAGAGTGGTGAGCTTGACATGAAAATTCTTTTACCATACATGAAAGGAAACCTTCAGCATTAGTTTATCTATGATGAAAAGGAAAAATGAGGAAGTTGAATGTCATTTAATTCTGAAAAATGACCTGACCACCTATCAAATTTATTGAGAATCAGCATGACAGCCCCTGGATGCCAACCCATGAAAACAAGACAAGCAAGACAAGGAGATACTGAAATATGTGGACTGAAACTAAACTCTGAGTTAATGTGTATTTTCTTAAAGGTCTCTCTACAAGTAGTGGCTCAATCACCTTTCTCCAGCATTTTACCAGTTTCCAACAGAAATACCAGTGGAAGTTTGCCAAATTATGGGAAGCTGGAAAATTTCAAACTGTAACTTGAATTATCTGTTCTTTTGGTTTTCTCTCAGGAAGGCTATCTTGGATATATCCGTCAGCGATGATCTGCAAAAGGTTTCATTGATTGTCATGTCACTGACAGTCAAAGTCTGAATGGCCCCAGAAAAGAGCTCTTACACTTCCTTATCCCTTGTATAGGTTATGAATGACCATTCCCAGCCTCACCTATAAAATTGATAGTGTAACTTAGATACACAATTTAATAATACTTACACTTCTGTTAATAAAGTGTTTTGTTGCTGTTTTTTCTTTAATCTGCCAAATATTTTATAACCATTTGTCATAAACTCCACCTTTCACAGACAGAGTGGTGCCAGTGGACATTTATCCAAAAAAAAGAGCGGGACTAAGCAGGTAAATAGTTATATACTTCATTTAGAATTGAATCTCTTTACTCTGTGACAGGAAAACAGACTGGGTAAAGACTGAGATGTTCTGCATTACTGCTGTTCATTGTATTTTTTTCTAGAAAAACTAATAAAATACTGTTTTATACCTGCTGCCCTATTTTTAATTGTTTCTTTGCTGTAATAAGATATTCATTGATAGATAAAACCATGAATTTTTCTGCAGAGATAATTGATTTTCACCATTTATTTTCAGACAAAGAAACCCCTGCAAACTAATTTTGTTAAAAGTTTTTACAATCTATTTTATTCTCTCCCACTGAAAGTTGATTGAGAGATACATTAATTTTGGTAAAATTCTCCTAGCTGTAGTATTTCATTTATGAATTATTATGTTATATTTACATCTTTCATCATTGATGTCAGTCTTCAGCTTCTAGGAACCTACAAGCTCAACATATTCTAATGTTTGAAACTTATATGCGAATTCTGGGTATAAGTTTCTTTCAAATGGAAAAAGGAATAATATATGGTAATAAAATATTAGGTGTGAGAAATCTGTCAAAGGAACAGAATTTCAAAGTCACTTTATCACTTTCTAGGAGGAAGCTATCAGTTAAGTTAAAGATAAAGAGGAGCTAAGCTGCACATCAAAATTAAAGTCAATTCCTGCCAAACCAGCATCTGAAGTAGAAGAGAATAATCCAAGGAACTTTAGTCTCCCCAGGGACCAGCAGGACCCACCAAATAAAGCAACAAAGACACTTTAATCACCAATGAATTGTCACAATTTTTGGTTTCAGTACGCAACTTGCATATCAAGCTATTTCAGCTACTTGTCATCCACATGTCGGGACAGATATTTCAGCACTCCAGAATTAAAATGCTAATTTGGACAAAAACCCTGACTTCATAATGAAGAGATTATAGGGAAATCAAGAGGGTTTAGGACTGTGAAATTAGGCCAGATTTAAATTTTGGACAGGATGGTGAATTTTCATGGTCAGTAGGTACGCTGGAGACCTACTTCCTTCTCACCTTTGTCATTTCTGCTGCTAAATGGGGGACAAATCATTTCACTCTCTGTGCTTCAGTTCCTTAGCTGTAAACTTGAATTTTAAAAAGTAGATAGTGGTTGTGAAATAAAAAGTACTACAGAGAGGGATTACACACCTTCTTTTGTGAAATTAGGTACCAAAATGTAACATCTTAATAGGTTAACCTCTGTATCGATGCGTATTGTGGTATTACACAATTTAGTTCAGAAACTTTGTTAGATTTTTACTTGAACTTCTGCCTTGATTATAACAGCTTCTTGATTATGTTATTAGGAATTATATGATTTAATTTTGTGACATAGAATAATAGTGCTATTCAATCATAATTTGCTGATATTTCAAATCACACCATTATGTGTTAAGCACTACACTGAAATCTCTACACTTAAACTCCTTAGTTGTAAATCACTGACCAAGTCTGGAGTACGAGTGAATTCAGATATACCCAGACTCTGAGAAGTTTAGAAAGCAAGGGGGTCTACTCTGAGTATTGTGACTCAATGGAAGGGCCTTCCTCATTATTTTTCCTGATCCCTATCCAAATCACTTCAACCCATTCCCAACTCTCCTCTATCACTGTAAAAATCATTTCCCCTGGCCCCTGTGTAAGTCACTCAATTTCCACCTGCTACATGTCCCCTCCACATGATAAGTAATAGACTGAACCTTGCCACTGAATTCTCTTGTCAGACTTTCATAAATCTGTATTTAAAATCACTTTTTCTTGATTTATTTGATGGTAATTCTTAAAGCAGCAGTCAACAGAGTACTTTAGCTCAGAAGTAAAATGGGCTAAACCAGATGTCTATAACTGAAGTTCAAAATCCTAGTGCTGGGTCAAGGCCAGAAAATTGAATTTGAAAAATCAGATCTGCAGTTCTATGTTGAACACATACTAAAAAACATTGATGGCGCTGGGAATTATGAACCAAACTCTCATATTTCCAAAAGTGAACGGAATAAAATAGAAATAGAAAGCAATATTCAAAAGAAGCAGATCATCTTAATTCTTTATCTGATGAACAAGAAGTCTGTGAACATTGTGCCAGTCAGAACTATGCTTGCAAAACAATATAAACTTTTTTTTTCCCTCACCCTCCCTCTGGGTTTTTGACTACATCCTGACTGTAACATTTTGATGGGCCTTATACTGCATGTCTGTAGTCATGTCTGAATTGACCAACAGAGTTCTTGTAAGAGATCTCCAGACTGTTCTGAGTGTCTTCAAGAGCAACATAGCTATGTGAGCCCAAAACAGAGTTTGTGTTAACTAGTGTTGGCAAGTGACAATTCTTACTAATGCGTGTGGGTTCCAGTGTCAAATGTGTCTATGTTGCTTTTGTCTCTGGGAAAGCATCTCCTCGTGGCATTGCTCTTGGCAATGTGGGAAAATCTCATATGTGTGCTAGTATAAGAAAGTCTTTGCATGGGATAAACACACTTAGAATAAGGAGGTATGGAGAGGATGCTTTATTTCTTCTTTCTATAATCTTTTATTTCTTCTTTCTATAATTCCCAAGCCATTCCAGATAGGTTATACTGGAGTTATTTAAAAATCAATGAAGGTGATGAACATACCGATAGGTATGTAGGGATACGTATGTCAATGTCTGGTATGTTTGTCTGCTGATAACAAAGGGCCATGTGGCCACTCATTCCCCTTCTCTCACTTTGGGATGGCAAGGAGGAAATTCACCTAAAACCTTGTTGGTTAAGACAAGTACTCTGGGGGTGTTCTTCACCAGCTACAGTCATATGCAAAACAAGCTCAACTTGGGAAAAAAAAATCAGTTTTTCATTATTCAAATCAAAACAGGGCAAAGAGAAAACACAAAATAGAGCTTAAATACTTTCCCCCCTGTCCCTCCTTTCTTCCCAAGCCTGAATCCCTTGGTTCTGGATATCTGTATGTCCTCCCTACCAATGGCAAGGGGGGGACCAGAGAGTGAGGTTTACAGTATAGATGTCACAGGTTGTTTTCTGCTGCTCCTTTCTCCTCAAGGAGAAAGATTCCTTACAGTCTGTCCCTACTCCAACATGGACTCCCTCCCATAGGAGAAAGTCCTTCACGAGCCTCTCCAATGTGAGTCCCAATTCTAAGGCACAGTTCCTCAGGAGCTTTGGGAACAGTCACCTCCATGTTCTGTGACCCACACAGGAGAAATTATCTAATTAATTTGGGTCATTTTCTTCCAGGCAGACAGGCACTTGCATCTCGTCCATAACGCATGAGACCCACTGCTACCCTGACCTGTCCTGTGGTTGGAGCAATGCTTGAGAGAGCTGAAGCCCATTTCATTTTCCCTGTTGGGAAGGAAACCCTCCCTAAAGGAGGGGGGTCTTCACTCAGGCTAGTACTTAGAGCTATAAGCTGTAAGTAAGGCAGTATAAATGGATGGAAGGCAGTATTTGGATGTATAAAGTCAGACTGCAGTCCATAATGTTTCAACTAACAGTCCTTAGACTCAGTTTTCTGTCCTGGCATCTGAATAGCATGGGTTTTCTTCCCCTGTTCTTTGTCATTTCTGACTGCAGATTCCCAGCATAGAAATTCTTCTCTCCCCTTCTGTGTTTACTTTTCATTACAAATGGGTGGATGCAAAGTTGGCTTAGCTATGCTATAGAAGTTTTATCTGTCCCCAGCTTCATCTTTTCATCCCCAGCAGTTGATCTTTTCTATTATTTTTGAGCTACAGTGTTTCACAAAAGTAGGTTCTTTATTTGATTTTTCTTCACTTAATATTTTGTGTAGTTACAGATGTAATGTGGTCATGTTGACTTCATGTCAGACAGGTAGATAATTTCTAATTTTATTCTTCACTATTTCTCCCACCAAGTCTATTGCATTTTCTATTCTACATCCTCTTGGAGCCACTCAAAGCTGTCATTTCTAGAGAGCTGTCTTTTATCATTTGAAATAGACTTAAATACTTTTTCAGTGAATAGGCAGACATTACTTCATATATCAATAAAGTAAGTGCTGGTCTGACATTTAAATGTCATTTTGACATGTTCCTGACCTATGTGTCACTGTTTCTCTGAAAATCTTCAATGCTGATGTAATCTTTAAAAGTATTTAAATCAATCTTAAAAGGAAAAAAAAGAATAACTCTATGTCACATTCTAGGGACAACTATTTTTTATAAGCACAGAGAAATGGTGATTCTTACTTGGCATTAATATTTAATAAAGTTACAGAATATGTCTTAGCAGATAAGAAATTCACTTTGTGAGCCCCAAAATTTTTTTCTAAGAAAAAAAATATACAAAATTCATTTCCCGAAACCAGCAGTGAACTTCTCTAATGCTTTACATATTCCCTGAGAGAGAAAAAATTCCTTTTCTTTCCTAATACCAGAAACTATGCTAACATCTTACAACCCATGAAATAAGTAAAAAAATAAAAAGAACTTTTTAAATTCAGTAGAGTTGGGTTAATCTTAGGGCAAATCAGTGACTCCAACTGGGAGACAAACCAGTCTGTGAATAACAGGGTAGGGATATCTGAGACTTGATCTTATCTCGGGATCTGTCCAGAGATACACCTAGGGCTGTTTTCAGGAGTAGGGTCTTCACATTTTTAGAAAGGCAAGAACTGAAACTAACACAATAATAAGGGTTTCACAGGTGAGGTGAAGCATGATTGCTACCTGAAATCAGAAAGAAAACAGCAATTAAAAACTTTTACCTTTTTGTTTCCTTTAGTAGGATAGTTTGGAAAAGCACTTATTTGTGTTTGCCTCTAATCCTTTAAAGTAATAGGAAAAAAGTATTTAAATATGTAAAAAGCTTTATAAGTAATAATGTCATTATTCCAGTAATATCCAGATCACACAGGGGTAAATATACATGGCAGTAATCTTTATACATTTATCTCATACCAGGCTGTGTATTTTATCTCCTATCTTTGCAACATCATTTGCAATCTTTTTCTTCCTGCTTGTCATCCAATTGGCAAATTTACAATCTGTATGTGTTAGCAGGAAAGACTTGCATTTTGAGGCAAAAGCCAATTAAGTGCAATACAGCAGTCTGAAAGACTTGGCTCATTTTTCTAAGCCATAAGGGCATGAAAGGAGATAAAAATACCTAGGTTTGCCAGTGTCTCTGAAAATGTCCTTGACCAATAACTCGGGTCCAGTAGTTCTTTTCCATTCTTATTTTTTACTGAATTCAGTAAATCAGGCTGTTGACTTCAAGTAGAAATAATTAAATAAAAAATAATCTCTTGAAATATCTTTATTTTCCAGAAGAAGTTGGAAAACTTATCATACATAAAGTCTATTGAAGGTTTATTGGAAGGCTCATGTCACTGAGTCTTATTTTCTATTGCTCTAGGGTGCTAGGTATGAAGAGATACTTGTAGCAGAGCTTCCCAGAAAGATCCAGTTAAACATAAAGTCTCGTGTATCTGCTCTGGTTCCAGAGCTGTTCCCTGAGATGCTGTGATGTGACCCTTAGGACTTCCCCTCTATATGAGGCAGGTTAGCTGATAGAGAAGTGAACTGTATGGTTACCTGATAGAGAAGTGAACGTTATGCTGTGTCCATAGGCCACAGTTTGCAACAAAGCATGCACAGTTTGCATGGGAGAAATATCAGGGCATCTGTATGTCATAACCTTGGATAACCACATGCAGGTTGTGTTACAACCTAGTGTTGTAAGCACAGAGCAGCTGGTAGTTCATACAACATAAGCCTGTATGATCTGGGTCAGACTCATAGGTCTGACCATGTGAAGAGGGAGATGTGACCTCCTGCACTCCTATTTCCTTCAGAAGGTATTCCCTTGCTATCACAAAAGAACAGTAAAATAAAGAAAACATTTGCAACAGCAAGCATTTATCTACACAATGTCAGGTGCTGTTGGAGAGTTTAGGTGTAATATTTAATAATTTTAGGTGCAATGTTTTTAAGTTGAAAGAGAGTAGATTTAGGTTAGAGATTAGGAAGAAATTCTTTCCTGTGAGGGTTGTGAGAGACTGGAACAGGTTGCCCAGGGAGGCTGTAGATTCCTCATCTTTAAAAGTGTTCAAGGGGAGGTTGGATGGACCTTTGAGCAACCTGGTGAAAGGTGTCTCTGCCCATGCAGGGTGGCTGGAACTAGGTGATCTTTAAGATCCCTTCCAATCTATACCATTCTATTATTCTATGATAATATTCTATGTTAATTTGAACTATGAACCAAAGTAACATTTTCATCACAGGGTATGTGTGGAGAATAGTTTCATCTTGGTGCTGTTAATGACTAAGAAAACCCTATTGGGGGGTGTTTTCCAATACAATCTGCTGATCACAGTCACGAAGAACAACAGGAAATATTACATATGAAACAAAAGAAATCCGTGTGCAGAACATGTATGAAGAAGTAATTTAAATGTTTATGAGAACCTATAAACTTTTCTGTTGTATAAAAATTGTCCTTTAGCTTGTCTGCCCCTGGATAAGTCTTAAATAATAAAATGTATTCTGGTTGACTGATTAGAGGATTCCAACCCAGACAGTTTAAATTACATCTCCCATCCACTTTAAGAAACAAAATTATTTTCTAGCTTTGACATCATGTATGCTGTGAAATTTGAACCATAATATAGAGGGGACTCAATTCTGTGAGCCTAGCTGTAGTTGTAGTGAGTAGTAGTGAGGTAGTGAGCTGTAGTGCAATGTAGTAGTGAGGTCTGTATTTTTAGTGCCATTGAAGCAGCCTCAAATATAACAAGATAAAACTGTTACCCAGGAATAGCAAGTTACTTTTTGGTGACCTGATAAACATACTTAGATGTGGCTTGCAAGCAGGATAGCAAATGAGGGCTTTGTTGCTGTATGTGCAGACCCCTTCTATTTACTACCAGGGACGTATGCAGGAAATTCAGATTTTCCTTGTAAGAGTTATGTTTCTCTGGCTTGTCACAGTTTAACTGGCAGGTTGCAAACCTGGGGAAGTCTTTCAAGGATGCAGATAACAAGAAGGGCTATGCAGATATGTCCACATAATTGCAAAGTTAGAATACATTTCGTTGTTATCATTAGCCCTTGTCAGATTATTTGGTAAACCTGTTTTTATTAATGCATTTTTAGTTGATGGAGAAAGGAAGATGGAGTTTGGGTAAATTTTCTTTCTTAGCACAATACCCCAAATGAAGACAGGCTTAATTCAATATGCACCATTAAGACAATATTTTTAATTCCAAGAAAATCACAGCATTTTGGGGTATTCTTTTCTGTTTGAAACCATTAAAATGACATGTGATAGCTCTTTATTTTCCCACTTAGGAGTAATTCAGGAGTGCTTTAGCAAGCACTAGTGCACCTCCCTAACTGATTGGCAGAAAAAAAACCTAAATGCTTTTTTGTGAACAGTCCTTCTCTTTCTATGCTGAATATGTTTCCATGCTGCAGACTCCCTCAGACTGCCATCTCTCTTCACATCTGTCAGTCCCAGAGTGGAAGTGAAGGAGAAGATGATTCCTCTCCCTGAGGACACTGGCATTAGGAGAAAGCAGTCAGTTATAAAGCATGCAACCAGAACGAAAGAGGGGGAAAATTACTATGGCCCCCCCCCTTCCTAAATATTAAAGAAGCTATTCTAAGACAGAATCAGAAGTATATGCTGACAGTGTTAAAGGAAGGATGGCTAGATACAGTAAATTCTTTTTTATATCAACTATTATATTATACAATTATTCATGTAGTATTTAATTTTATTTATATGTTATTTGCATTTTTTTTCCTTCTTCCTTCCCCCCTGTTTACTGTGATACTTGAGACTGACTACACTGGTTCTTCTGTGTTTTATTCTGCTTCTTTATTTGTTGCCTAAACGTCTTAAAGTTCACTAGCGAAAAAAAGCATAATAGACATTGCTAGCTTTTATGCCTGCTTTATACTGCTTGCTTCTTCTGAGCATCCCTTTAATATAGGCACTTCTTGGGTAAATGCCAGTTACTCATTTCATTATATTTCAAGCTTGAATATGTGATGTGAGACACATCGTGCCTGAAGTTAACTATCTGCCATCTGATTTAATTCAGTGTGGGAATCACCTTATGCATTAACTTAGTTTAGAGACAGACACATTTGCTTGCTGCCTCATGTAGTATTGGATTTGATTGTGTGTTATTATTTTGTGTCTATTTTGGTGGATGCCAGGATTACGGAGTGAATGAGTTATTTTATTTCTTACATTTTCAGGTTAAATGTTACAAGTAAACTGATGTGGTTCTCTCCATATGCAGTTAGCACGTCAGCCGCAGTTCTTGTATTGGGGAGACTACTTTTTCGAAATATTTATTACAATCAAAAAATTCTATGAATATAAAATTGAGATATGAATGCAGTGACAACTTGGTAATGTAAAGATCAGTCTTAAAAGAGGGAAAAATTATTTTCACTTTACATTTTCAACCCCCAGACACATTCAGTCATTTTAAAGTTATCCTGGATTGTTTACAGAAAGTAGTAGCTTATGTTCTTCAGCAAAAGCTTTTGACACAATACCTTGCTAGTGAAGCCTGTGTATTTAATGAGTCAAAGGGAACCATTTTCCAAAAATGGCAGCTATTTTGCATGGATATTCATCATTATCATTATCACTAGTCATCCTAGTGAACACCAGGAAAGTTGCATAATAGTCACAGTGAAAGGTGCTAGGTTGAACTATACATCACTGCTATCTTTTAACAGACTTTGAAATAGGATAGCATGACTTATACTTTTTTGCATTTTGGAAAATCAGATGAAGACACTTTCAAGTCCATAAGCGTTCACTCTGTCAAAGCTGCACTGATTCTTTGCCAGTTCATTATGGTGGGTATGAGAAACACAAGTGGGGAACATGTTGTCCTTGCTTGTACACTGGAGTAAGTAGTTGGGGTTTGTGACTGCTACCCACTGAAGCATTTAGCAGTCCCACCTGGAGGACTTGATGAGACTATTTAGTAGTGTTGCAGCAGAGTGAAGGAGCTCAGTGGCAGTTCCTCATCCCGCTTCAATGTGCTTCTCTCTAAGATGCTGTAGCCCTAGTGCCACTGCAGCCCATGCAGCACTGAGACCATGCAGGTGAAGTCACAGCTGTCTCTGTAGAGTAGAGTAGAGTTATTAGGCTTTGTTGTCTTGCTTGTGGAAAAGCTTAAAAAATATATATATTTTTTTAATAAGTTTTGGTTTAACCAGACAAGCGACACTCATTCTCATAATTAATCTCTCTGAGACTATAATAATGTTTTTGGCTTAACATTAAAAAGAATATTAATACTAATATTAAAAATAAATATAGGACTGGAAAATTGATGTTTATGAAATCTGACCCTAAAATCTAACCAGAATGTTGACTGCTCATGCAAAACAAGTGGTTTCCCTTTGCTGCTTACCGCTCTGGCTTCCTCCCTAACACTCAGAATGTTTCTTCCATCTGCTTTACTTCACGACTCCTTGCTATATTAACCATAGTTTCCCTCTATGCAGTGAAAAGTGATAACTTCCCTTGGCATCCTGTCTGCATGGTACTGCTGTTCTTCCTGAATTCAGTCTCACTAATTTGTACAGGCTAGGTTCAGATGTTACGTGTGGTTGTGAGCAATCATCTAACGAACAATCTATATGTACCTCAGTGAAATAAGCATACCAACATCAGCTTTACTTCACATTTACTAAATGGAATTAAAAAGTTATTCCATAAGAAAACAAAATCAGAAGTTATAGTGAAGCCTTCCTCTATGATACTACAAGAAATACAATAAGTAGTTTCTGCAGTCTGATAGCAGACTGCAAGAAATATGTAAATGAAGAGAAAGTTATGAGAAGACATGAGCAATGATTGTAATAGTTGGCTATAAGTTGTTATGAGGAAATTTTATGGTCTGAGTGCTCTCAACTTTTGCAACATATTGCCAATGAGACTGACATACTGCAGTCACTTAAGCCCTCTACCTTAACCATCCAACTGTGCTTTTTTTGCCAATATTACAGCTTCTACTGTAAGCAGAAAGCAATCAAGTTGTAACAAATCATTAAATCAACATTTCTTGTATGGATAATAAGTATAAGCTGGTAGTGCCATGATTCACTGTGGGCTTGGAAGGGGGGGGTCCATTTTATTACTGGGGCAATAAAGGAAAGAAAAAAAAATTAAGTCTGGATTACCTGTGAAATAATTTATAAACCACTGTCCTAGTAAAATATTAATCAAATTAGAATGTATTAATGCCAATATTTTAACATGCATGTTAAGCTTTGATAGTGATACATTAGATGACTTTATTGCTGTAATTTGTAATCAGTAAAATAACTCTCTTAACCATATGATAGGACACAACCCCATATATAATGACAAATGAATGTGTAAATTCAGTGGTTTCAGGAATAATAGACGATTTGAAGGTTTTGCTTTGATTCTGTTTTCTTGAAATTAGCTCAGTGCTGTCTGTCATTCATCTTTTACTCCCGGAACCAAAGGGGTTTGTGAATCGGGTAAGAAACTGTGGAAGTCTTTCCTTTGTTAGAAGATGTGCTGATTTTTTTCTGTAAAGAATGTTGAACTTATATAGTCTTTTTATGTCTTTTCCTACCCAATGGACTATCCCTAGAGGGTTTCAGGTATGTAAATGCCTGGCACGTGAACTGCAGATTTCTAAGATTGAGAAGGAAAACTGACCATAGCACAACCAAAGAAACATCGCTGAGATTGATCAGAGCTAGAAATTTGACTTCTATGTTACTTAACTGGAGGAAAACATGACGCCTGTGGCTCTTCAGACACTTGCTCTCCCTACTCCTCTACCCCATTCAATCTCATTTGTTCTTAGACACTTATACTCTTTCTACCACAAACATCCATGGCTTTTTTGGAATCTGTCTCTCATGATGAAAGTCAATGTGGGGTTTAGACCACTACACTGTCATTACCAATGACCATATTTGATATTTGCCTTTCCCCTGCCCGGTATATCTTGTAAATTGCATTTCATTATCCTTGTGTTAAAGAAGAAGCTTTGAGAACTACCTTGGGGATGAAGGGAAATCAGAGAAAAATGCCCCTAAAGTTTGTGCTCAGTGTTACAACAGTGCAATCCTTTATTGGATTTAAGTGTTGCCAGAGTGTCTTCAGCATAAAGCTGTTCATATCAGGTAAGGATATGGCCTTAGCAGTACAGAACATATTCTATCAACTCCTTAGCTATTTCCATGGCATTATCCTTTTCACAGATAGCTTTCTCATAGATTATTCTCTATTAAAAACCATATTTTTCTTGATGCTTTAGGAGATTTATTATCCTGAAACCATTATCCAGGGAGACATATGCACTCTCTTTTAGTTAAGTTTCTGCATGTTTATCGTTACTTATGCCATATTAGTTAGCTACATCAAATTAAAACACTGATACTAAAGCCAGTTACCAGGGACTATCTTGCATCTGTACCATTCAATGTTAGTATGGAAGCAGAAGGTCTGCAGCCATACTGCCTTGAGCAGGGAGAAGCCCTTGGTGAGCTCTGCGTCTGTGCTTCAACTCAGTGCCAGGAAGCTGATTCACTCCCAATGGGAGCAGAGACTGAACAGTCAAGTGAAAAATGTGGGCAAGGGACCAAAGGAACTGACTGAAATTACGGTGTGGGAATACACTAAATTACTTATTGATTTCAATTTTATGTTGACTCATAACTTTTGATCTAAATGCATGAACTTAAAATTTGCCTCCGTCCATCATATCAAGTAATTTTCTTCTTTAGTAGGGGACATACAGTGTTAAAAAGTAATTTCCCTATCGCTGCAGAATTTGTTGGGTTTGTTGTTTTGGATTTTTGTTTTGGTATTTTTTAAATCTATAAATTAAAAGAGCAAATTTATTGCTAACTAACACTACCTCAATATTTATAGGCTGCAGCAATGGCCAAGTGTTACTGAAGGTGATGAAGAGAAAATGACAGAGGGGGTTATTACAATACCACACACTTGTACATCCAAAGTTAGTAGCTGTCTAATAGCCATGACATAGATAATTGGATCTCAATGGGTAAAATTCTCATATAGGAATGAATTTGCACTGGTACGCTGACCAACAAGCTCATATGAACACCTTTCTTTTAAACTTCTATTAAGCACAATCTCAGCCTTTGGAACATTCCTAGGGCACTAAAGGAACTAAAAACCTCAATAATACCAAACCTTTGCACAAGCTGAATTGTCTATTGGATGAGACACTGAACTGTGATTCCAAAGAACATGAGTCTGAATCAGCTGTGCTATACGATTTGCAGTGATTCACTTATTACCTCAGTACCCTGTTGTAGCATGTATTTAGAACAGGAAGCCCATACTGTATTACAATGCTTAGCACAATGGGATTTCTATTAGAGGTGAGATCTTGACTGGAACTGTAAACTAATTCATAATTTCCTATTAGCAACCTGAAAGCAAGAGCAAGCTTTCTTGCTGTGTCAATGAAGAAATCTGTGGCATATAAATAAGTGAAGAATGAATTTTGGGTGTCCTGGTATCTTTCTTTTCCTTATCAATTACAGTGAAAATTTCTACATTAACTGCTACTCACTCACTGATATTTTTCCGAACTCGGCTGCTGACAGAGAAGGAAGCAACTTCATTTTACATTCATGTCACAAAAATCCTAATCCAAACAGAACTTCAAATATTTTTATGACCTTCCTTAGCAACAAATATGTTTGTTCCCTTCTCAAAGGCACATCAGAGAAGGACTTGAATAAATGAGAAATGTGATTGCACTTTTTGAAAAGTTTAAGTGCTGAATCCCCCAAAATCTTGTTCTAGAACAGCGCAGACTAAACACAAAGAAGTTATGTTTCTTCTGTACTTGATAGGATGTCAAGTGGATTTCTGTGTCTGTGCCAGATAGGTTGACATTCAGTTATGAATAATGTTTTTCTTTTTGTCTGGCTCTACTTTTTTAGAACAAAATGCATCTCCAAAAAACACAGGAGGAGCAGAATACCAAATTGATTGGCTTAGTCATGGAGCTTAAAATGATTTTTCTTCACACATCTTCTGTCATGCAAGGCCAGACTATTTGTTTGACAGTGCTCTTATATCAAAAATGTCTTCCTTAGGTTTAAATTCCTGTTGGAGTGAAGTAGAACTATCATCTTTTTAATAGCAATGTTTTTATACAAGTGGCTTTGTCTCATGAGGAACTGTAATTTAATTTGTATTTTTTTATTTTTATATAGTGCAAAATATTTGTATATTTACAGAAAATGTACGAGCTCCAGGAAGGGACTGAGTGTTTTGGGAATTTTTTTTTTTATTCCCAAACCACACACTTATATTGCAACAGTATGAGTTCTCTTTTCTCTGTGTTTTTTCCCATTTTAGAGTTGGTAGACAAGGTGGCTACGTAGACAGGGGAAGAAAGTAAGGTTTTCCACATTCTGAATTGTGGCAATTCATTCTTAAGCTTCTGTTGTATCATTTTTGCATGTTACCTGAAATTTTTTACAGGTTTCTTATGTACTTTTTTGTAGTGGCAAAGGATTTATGTGGTAATATGGGAGAGCATTCTGTAGGTTTATTAGTACAGAAGCCAGACAGTAGGGCACATCTAAAATCTTACATCAAAGGGTGTGAAACATGGATGGATGGATGATAAGGCTTAACTCACAATCTTATCAGTGCAAACTGGTGACAACCAATTAGGAGGACCACCTCTTTATAAGAGATGAATTTTTATGTGATGCCAACTCTTAGTATCATCCTCTTCAGGGACTTGTATTCCACCTTAAGCTCTTCATGTGCTTACATGTGTGCACACGTGTGTATGCATGTACATATCTGTGCAAGCTGGTGGATGTTGCTGGGAGTGAGTTCTTCTGCACATGAATAGTTCAGCAAATGTGCCTGTTGACTTAAATCAGTAGGCACATGTTAAAAATTACTGCTCGATGGATAATTTGGTTCTGTCCTCACACCTCTGGAAATCTACCAAAAAAAGTATTTTCATGACCTTCATTTGTTAGTTTTTAATAAATAGGAAAAAATACAGGAAAAAAATGAAATATAAAGATGTCAGTTAACTCCAAGAGCATTAAGACAAGTAAAAGAGAAAGAGGAGAAATAAAAGCATCCAGGGTTTTTCTTTAACTTTTCACCTTGCTCTGTCAAAACAATCCCTAACTTTCATGATCAGTCACAGGGCTCTCCCCTTCTCCTGATGCCAAAACTGCTGTTGGTATATTCCTGATGTTTAGTAAAATAGCTCTTTTACTGCAATGGAAAACTTGATATACAACTAACAGAATTAATCTAAAAGGAAAGAGCGTCTTCTACAAATATAGCTTTTAAATCACTTGAGAAGAATATGATTCCACTGCTGCAAACGGATAGAGAAGAGTTGTTGGTATGCTTCTTTCTCTCATTTTGGTGATACAGAATAGAGCAGAGTTGATAAGAAGAATGCAGACTTTTATTTTGGAGATAAAATGTCAATCAGCTTGTGCTCCTCCAGTGCTTTCCTGTTAATTAATTAATCTTGAAATTTGAAGAATTTTGCTTAATTTTTTAGTAGTTCAACTTTATCCATCTGTGGGAAAAAAATCTGCGGAGGCTTAAGGATTCCATGTACACATCAATATCATCGTATGAAATCGTTTATTAATAATTTGCACTCATTTATATAGAGAAGCCTTGTTTACACAATCATATCATGCAGGTGGCTTTGTATTCCAATTGCATTCCATTCTCACAGAACCATCTTCTCACATAATTATTTTTCTCTTCTGCTGCCAATCTCTTTCCCATTAGCTCATTTTTAGAAACCTGTAACTAGGCCTCAATAATCATTAACCCACTGTAGCCTAAGATGAAGTAAGTCAGGATTGCTCACAACCTGTATATTTCTGAACTGTTTCCCCAACATCCATCCAACCTATTTGCAGGCTCTCATACTATGAATTGATTTTGGTCCTAGAAGAGGTACAGGGCTATAACAGAATGAAGCAAAACATAAACTATTTCTATAGGCTGTAAAAGTGAAACCCACATATTCTGGCTACTAAGAAAAAAAAATTCTCTGCACAAGTAATTTACTTTTCTCTTCCTCTGAAGCATCACTCGGTACCTACTATAAAAGATACGACTAGTGGACCAGCTGACCTGCAGAGATAAACCAGCACAGTTTTTTCTGGAATCTTTGGTTTTTAAGACTAAAATGAGATATTTTGGTCTTTCAAAAAGTGGGGCTATTTTGTTTTAGAGGAAGACTTAAGTGGAAATAATCTCTAAAATTTGTAACTGACTGCTCTGCTTTGGGCTGAAATGTAACACACGTTTAGCTCTGTTATGGCTCCCATCCATTTGTCATTTAAGTTGGTTTCTATTTTCTCTAAAAAATGATTTCTCATACATGCATTTTTCAAAGAAGCAATTATATTTTCCTTAGCTAGTTTGTACTTTAATGCCGCACTGATGTCTGAGAGCACTCGTTCTTTCCTCTGAGGATCCAATTTTAGGCAATACTAGATTATGCTTAGGCCAAACACATTACAGAAAAGGTTATTTTAGTGGGCACCTAATTTATTTATGTATTTTAGCAAGCTGTTCATCATAGGTTTTCTGTTTACTTAGTGACTAAGCTGCATCTTCTGCAGGAAGTGATTCAGAGCAGGATTTAACTTAGATGGTCTGAATAAAATTCATCAGGACTCCATCAATTAAACATAAAGACAAAAAACCCACAAAATTAATAGTAATTTAGGTGTCAAGGGTAGGTGTTAGAAAACCCCTCACCTTTTCTGATATAGAACCACTTGTGCTTGTGGCCTGAGAAATTTGTTCTTAAAAACATATGGCATTTATGGTAATGTTCAACCACAAGGCAGACACTTCAATCTCCTTCATGACAATGGCAAGAGCTGGAAGGATGAACTGCCAATTGTAAGTGAAGATCAGTGAAAGTGAAGATCTTTGCCTTGTAAGATCATGGAGCAGATCCTCCTGAAGGCACTGCTACTCCTGAAGAATAATAAAGAGGTGACTGGGTATATTCCACATGGCTTCAACAAGGGCAAATCATGCCTGACAAATCTTGTGGCCTTCTATGAAAAGGTCACAACATCAATACACAAGGGAAGATCAACCAACATCATTTAACTGGACCTGAGCAAAGCCTTGGACACAATCCCACATGGCATCCTGGTCTCCGAGCTGGTAAACCATGGATTTGACAGACGGACCACTTGGTGGACTAAGAACTGGCTTGATGGCTTCACCCAAAGAGTGGCTATCAATGGGTTCATGTCCAAGTACAGGCCACTGACACATAAAATCCCTCAAAGATCAGTATTGGGCCTGGTCCTATTTAACGTCTTTGTCAGTGACATGAACAGTGGCATTGAGTGCACCCTCGACAAGTTCACTGATGATACCAAGCTATGTGGTGTAGTCAACTCACTGGAGGGAAGGGATGCCATCCAGAGGGACCTTGACGGGATGGAGAGATGAGTTCCTGCCAACCTCATCAAGACCAAGTGCAAGGTCCTGCATCTGGGCCAAGGCAATCCCAAGCACTGATATAGGCAGAGCAATGACTGGCTTGAGAGCAGCCCTGAGGAAAAGGACTTGGAAGTGCTGGTGGGTGAGAAGTTCAACATGAGCCACCAGTGTACACTTGCAGCCCAGAAAGCCAACGGGGTCCTTGGCTGCATCAAGAGAAGCATGGTTAGAAGTCGATAGGAAGAAATTTTTCCCCCTCTGCTCTTGTGAGACTCCAGCTGGAGTACTGCATCCAGTTCTGGAGCTCCTTTTTAAAGTAGGGATGTGGACATGCTGGAGAATGCCCAAAGAAGGGCCACAAGGATGTTCAAAGGACTGGAGCACCTCTCCTGTGAAGACAGAGTGAGAGAGTTGGGGGTACTCAGTCTGGATAGGAGAAGGCTCTGAGTAGACCTTATTGTAGCCTTCCAGTATCTGAAGGGGGCTACAAGAAACCTGGAGAAGAACTTTTTAGGATGTCAGGAGGAATGGTTTTAAATTAGGAGAGGGTAGATTTAGATTGGAAGCTAGGGAGAAGTTTTTCACCATGAGGGTGGTGAAACATTGGAACAGGTTTCTAAGGCCAGGATGGACTGGGCTCTGAGCAACCCTATCTAGATAGAGGTGTCTGTGCCCATGGCAGGTAGGTTGGAACTAGATAATCTTAAAGGTCCCTTCCAACCCTGAAAATTCTATGATTCTATGATTTATAATGGAGATTCGTATGCACTTTTAAAACATGAGTGACCAGAAATTATAAGTTGCGAAAAGGCTGTAGGATAACATGACATTCAGATATTTTCTTCATGCTTCAATAAAATTATCCTTATTTTAATTACAGTACTCAGATTTACAATAATCCTACAAAGCCCCAGTGAGAAACATTAAAGACTACAGTGCCAAATATTTTTCAGACAAAACTGGAACTAAAAATCCAAGGATTTTAGCTTTTAATTAGCATTCATTATTGGCCTACCAGTTAGAGCCTCTGATTAAGATCAAGATTTTTACCTTCCTATGGCCATACAGTCTGAGATGCATACTAAGAATTAACACTCTAACAAGAATGTGATAGAGGCAGCTGAAGGAAGCTGTTTTATAGGAGGCAAAACTATAGCATGAAGACAGTGATTTCCCAGAGTAAAACCAGTAGTTGTTAGGAAAAGTAACAGCTTCTGTCAGTCACAAACCATGGATGCAACACAGTTCATCTTTCAAAGGCTGGTTCCTTTTTTTGGCATGTGAGTTTCCTGTCTTGTTTCCATTTGTGACATAAGACAAAGTAGCATAGATTCACGGAGAAAGTCTGTTCATATGATTCTTGGTTAAACTTCAATAATTTATTGAGTAGTTAATAGCAATAAGTATATATAAACACCACTCCACCAGTTGGAAGACATGGAATGATGGCACAAAACCATAGAAAGTTATTAATTTTTGAAGTTGTTGTCAAAAAGGTTTCCAAGTTTTAAGGAAAAAAGAATTGACAACAATGATCCTTTTGATTCTAGAAACTGCTCTTCCTTGAAACAGAAGGATAAATCTTTTGTAGTGTTTGGGCTCCTAATAAAACACACCAATATAGCTTTAGATAATTATTCACTATCATAAACAGCTGTGAAAGTTTTATAAGAGTTCAGTCAATATAAATAATAGAAAAAGATCAGATGTTATTTTATTATAACAGTAATTTTTTTTTTTTTTTTTAGAAATATGAAGCCCTATCCATAATTCTTTGTCAAAATAAAAAGAACAGCTAACAGAAGAGACCCTGTAGCTAAGCCTAGACTTAGCTGTGAATATAGTTGCTGCATCAAAGTTATACCTTATTTTACTCCGCTGACTTCAGGGGGGGTTTACTACATCAAAAATTAATATGGTCTAATAATTCTTTTTTTCATAGCTTAATCTGATTGTATGAATTTATGAGACATAAAAAGAAGTTCTAGCCAAACCATTAGGAGCAGTTCCATATTCCACATTAAAAATCGAATCACTTTCATTTAACAGTAAACATTAAAATATTAGTGTCATTAAAAAGCCTTCAAGCTTGATAGCTGATTCTTGCCCTGGATGTGAACAGCCAGACAGCCGTTTCCACAGTATGTTTCCAAACATTAGCTGCTTTCATTTATCAGAAATTAGACTGACACATCTTAACATTTTATGTAATGTTAACTGAAGAAGAAAGCAGTATGTGCTCTGATCTGTTTGAAATTTGAATTGAATCACCGTACCAGCTTCTTCAGGGCAAAAACTCCCCTTTAAAATCTGGATTAACAGGAGTCAACAATTCCAAGCATGTGATACAAAAAGTGTCTGGCAGGCTTTTAAGATGAAAGACGAGCTTCTTTGTCCTTAAGTCTTCTCACTTTAAACAGAAAACAAGAATTAAGATATTTTTCAACATGATATGTATCAAGCCTTCTTAACAGTATTACTAAACTTGATGTTATTTTCAGTTCTCAGTTGCTCACAATATTGATTCTGTTAACTCCAGATTCACAAGATAAATAGCTTTATATATAAAAATGCAAGATGCGATCCTTTTAATTGATACCAACCAAATATGCAGCTAAGGCAAATATTGTTCCTCAAGGAGAGATTGGTTATCTTATTGAAACAAACCATCTCAACAGTTGTTTCTGTTTGATGAAAAATACCATTGCTCAGCTGATTAAGTATGAGGCAGGGTTTTAAGAAAAAAAATTTATTTAGAGTTCAGTTTATTCATATTCTGAGTTTTGAAAACATATGAATAACACGATAAAGCGTACCTCTGTAGCTGCAGTGGTTTGGAATACACTTTTTTGTAATAAAATACGAGACTTTTTCTGCTGGGGCTGTACTTTTTGAGTTCCCTCAGTTTATCTGTCTATCACACAAGAAGTTGGAGATAGTGTTATTTTTATTATTTTTTTTCTTTTGGTGTTAAGGTGATTTAAGGTGATGGAGTTGTAGCTTCAATGGGAGTGTGCACTGTAGGAGGTCAGGACACCTACTAGCAAAGCAGTATTTCTTCAAGTGCAAATTGGCATTTTTTATTACAAAAAAATTCTTTGAAGCAGGCACTTCATATAATCTGAGTGGAGTGAGGCTAGTGTAATGACTTGAAGTGTTATTTTTTTTCCCTACTATTACAGAAGAAGGAGGTGGTTGCTTTTACAGTGTGGAGCAGCTATTAAATTAAATTAATATTTCTAATATGTCTGGATTTGTAGAAAGCTATTTGACAGAAAGTTTCCCTTGATAGGTTATTGTAAATGTTCTCTAAATCTGAGTAAGGTAATATATTATTAAGATGGATAAGAAATTGATTAGAAACCAGAGAAATGAATTAAAGTTATGTGTTATTCATAGGATTTGGTAAAGAGCAAAACATCACTGGGCTCTAATTGTATCAGTATTTTTTAATACTTATTTTAATGTTTTAAACAGAGCTATAGCACACTTGCTCTTCATATTTGTGGATGTTATCCAAGAGAGAAGTGTAGTTCAGTGAATTGCAGCATTTATACACTTGAGCCTAAGATTTGGGGGCAGGCACAGAGTATTATTTGCATCAGTGAAGTGAATGGCTGCAAGGACAGAATTTAAAAACTAACCAGAGCATCACCAAGTAAGGAGACACAATGAAACATGGGGATGATGGTTAGTGGAAAGAGGGCAAACTGTCCCAGGCTGCTCCAAGAAAATACTGGAGAGGTTTTACAACATTTTTGCATTTAGCCAACATTGGGAAAGGGAGGTTTTTTCAGCCTCTGTATTGATGACAGACTGACAAATGGAGATGATGACAGCACTAAGCATGGTGTGAGCTGTCCTCTGTTGGCTCATGCAGGCAATGGTAACCCTGCCTGCCATATCCAAGTGCTCTGATCTAGCTGTGGTCCCTAAAAGTGAAGCTGAGCACCTCACACAATTTAGATAGAGAAGACCACTAGTGCTCATCTTCACACATGAACCTTTCTAAATAGTCAGGTGCATACTTGGTCCATTACAGACCTGATTGAAATCTCAGTGAGTTCTGAAGATTGCCATTGCTGGATTTGGTGGAATGGGATTCTGTTCCGGCTGTATCAGTTCCAGGCAGCTATATATATTTCCATACTAAGCAGTATAGGTAAGATAGATTTGAAAGCATTGATTTTACAAAAACTAAGAATGTGCATCATGGTTACCTGACTTCTTTCAATAAATTTTTCCAAACATTTAAATTTTGTGTTGTCCCCCTAATAACAAAAAAACAAACAAACAAAACAAACAAAAAAATCCAAACTCCACCCCTTTCATGTAATGGGATCAGCTGTATTGCTGTATTCAGACAATTTACCTTGCTTATATATAATCAGATGGTACACAGTGACAGTCCTTAGAAATCAAACCAGCTCTTAGGGTTCCCTGTGCAGCCCTGGAAAGAATACCTGAAAACTAGCAAAGCTTTGAAAAAAACATCTGATTTGCTAAAAAAAAAGCAGAGAAAACTTTTTTGAATTTTAAATCCTCAGGTTAAGCCAAGCAGGAGTCTGAACATTTTGCAAAAGGTTGTCTAGAAATTTCTCTTATTCAGGATTTTTTTACAGATAGTTACCTATGTAATTTCATATGCTCTGTGCTTTTAAAACATGGAAACATAGTGCTCAGTTATAGTTTTCTCCAGAAAGAAGGAATCTTTTGTGCGTGTCATAGATCTCAGGACTGTTTGCTCATTGTAGCTCTGAGTATTTCTTCACATTGTTCTTCACATGCCTAGAGGTCTCCTTGGAGCTCCACTATTAAAAACTGATCTCACTAGTGAGTTGAGGCACTCCTAGAGACAACCGTTGCATAGTTTCTGCAGAAGGCAATTTTTGTCATTTAAATCTATATTCAAGCTAAGCACCAACCACAAAACATGAGGTTCAGCTCCTGTGAGGTATCTAGGTGTGTAATTCCCAATGGTTGCACTCAGATGTCAAAGTACATATGAGGATGTTAACGTCAAAGTTCATCTTAAGCACTTAGTTCAACCATATAGTACAATTTTTTTCACTATACATGAAACAGTATTTTTGCATAGTCCTGCCATCAGAAGTGTTTAACTCGCACACTGTTCTTTTAAAGGAAAATTAATGTTTTCTTTACATAGCAGCAGGGATTTCGCAGTTGAAGGCTGAATAATGTATATTTTTAAAATAACACTTTATGCTTTCGTCTCCAAAGTCTTTTGCTAACACTGGGCACAGCCATGCATTCCTCCAGATATTCAACTTCGGTGATTACAGAACAAGATACAGATATAGGAGCTGACATGATCAGTCCCATCCTTTTACCCCTCCTGTAAAGTGAATTATTATCCTCTTGCTACAAACAGGGAGACAAATATAGACTGAATTTGATTTTGTAAGATTACAATGCTGGGTATCTACTCATAAAATCAAGGTCTACTTTTCAAAACAGATTCTATTAGCTTGCTGAGCTCACAACTCTGCCAATGCAGTATACTGTGAAACAGGAATTAAAAAGTATTTTGGCTGTGATCTGTATTTTACTAGATTTATATAAATTAATTCTATATTTATAATGACATGTTAAGATTATGAAACTCAATAGGAATGTATCATTGCAAAGATCCCAATGGATTACAGAAAAACTTTTAAATATTTTGTTTCAATGGAAGAAAGTATGTTCTTTAGCTTATTATCTTTGTGAAAGCAAAAAATAATTCACTGAATATATTAAAGGATACTCAAAGCACAAAAATATACTGAGAAATTGTGTCCTAAAAATTTTGTTTCTGCAAAGTTAGAGCTTACTGATGTTTCAGAATGTAAAATTTCCGTTATATTGATGGAATTGAAAATTATATGAGTTGGCTAAAAAGCAGTTCTTAATTTTCAAGTTTTTATTAAAAATTCAGTTTGGAACCCTTCAAAATCTGAACCTGCTTATTTCTAGAAGTAAGAAATTTCTAGAAGAAAGAGCATACTCATGGAACATTTCTACCGTGCTTTCTTATATAAAGTTGTAGCTGCTCTACAAAGGATACTCTTGATTCTACTCAGACTAAGACCTAGAAAGCTCCGTTTGGAATGCTATGTATTCATATTCATTAGGGAGAGGAGTCTAATAAATGCAACTTGCAAAATGCCAAGCATATGAATATTAAAAAAAAAAATACTCTGGTTTACTCACTGCTATGGAAAAGTTAGCTCTTAGAAATTTAAGATACAGAACATAATTTGCTAGATAACAGTCTATGAAGAACTAGATGATCTTTCACACAAACCTGTGAAGTTACACTTAAAGATGCAGACCTGACTCCAATTGGAAATGCTTCTCTGTATCCAGTTCATGAAGATGGCAATTCTGTCAGCTGTCCTTCATCAATCACATTAGGACAAGGACTTAGAACGCAGTTGTGCTCAGCCCCTAGGCTAGAAAGATTATCTCTCTTGTGCAGACTTGCATTTCCAACCCACAAACTGTCTGCAGAACTTCCCTGTGGTTTCTGCATGCAAGTCTGGGCATTGATAAAAGATGTGTTTCTTTGAAATCTGTCTACGAGCAGGAGTGTGCTATGGTTATCCTAAGTGTTTCCAGATGTAAATGACTTTCTGTGTTCAAAAACCTGTGTCTTTGTCTGAACTTTCTTGACTTCAATATTCAGCTGCTGTCTTTTTTTAACTTTTCTGACTAGTGTATCATCCTTGAGGTACAACACCCATTGCCCCTGTGAGAGTCTGAGGTCACTGATTTGCAATTGTCTCAAAAGAACAATTTGAAAGTGAATAGCCCTGGCTAGGATGGAAGACCCGGCTGGCCAGAGCTAAGCGGGGGTGACACCTCCAGATGTGATAAGACCTACAGCGTGGAGACTACTCCCCTTCTCTGAGCACCAGCCTTCAGTGCTGGGACATCCCTCCAGACATGACTGAGCCACCTTGTTTGTACTTGCGAAGTACCTGGCTAAGAGGGCTGGAGCAGAGGAGGAGCAGCACCTGGAAGAAGATAAGAACTTTTCTCTCTCATTCTCTCTCCCCACTTTCTTACCACTTTTTCTCTCTTATATCTCTTTTTCCTCTCTCTTCCTCTTTTGCCTGGCTCTATATTTTCACCTGTGTCAATTGTCTAATAAAATCTGCTTGCACCCAACCTTTCTAAGGATGGACTTTGTTTCACGGATCCAAAACAAAAGTAAATTTAATGTTACCTCGGGCCGTAACATCCCCTTAACAAGGAAAGCTGCTCTAAATGTCTTGGGGACCAAAAGCAAACAGCATATCAGCCTCACTAATGAAAGGAATAGAACACAAAATACAGTTGCACTGTGTGTAATCCTGAGTCCTTTTGCCAGTGGTGGTCACCAGCAAGTGCCTGGGGATGCAAGCCTCCAGTGACACCTCCTGGTACGCTATCTTGCCAAGAATTTGCTGCTTATTAATTTCTCCAGAGAGATTTAAAGGTAAATCTTTGTATTAAATAGCTTGACTGGAGTATTTCTCCATTATTTTATATATTTCTCTTGAGATTATGTGAATGGCTAGCATTCATGGCATCCTACAACAGAAGTTTCTACCAGTTTAACTACATATGGTACAAAAATGCACCTTTTTCTCAGTGTGAACTTGCTTCCTCCTAGCTTAATTTGATAAACACTAGTTCTTCTATTGAGAGAGAAAATAGAAACATTCTTGAGCTATTTATGGTCTTATTTAGCTCTGTCACATATTTGATCTTTTCTGGGCTGGAGAGTTCTGGTCTTCATAGTCACTCTTCATTGAAAGATACTCCATATATGTGATCTTTGCTGTTCTCCTCTGAAACTGTTTTGGTTTTGTCTTTTTGAGATGAGGCAAATAGAACTAGATATGCAATGTCTGGGTGCAAAATACATTAAAACAGTTACTCAGTTCTGTAAGAACCATCTGCAGTTATTGACAGTTGCTCCATCCTGAATAACAATATTATTTGTAAATGCTGATAGGTCATTTTTCATTGATTCTTTCCTGAGTTGCTCGTCATGGTGATGAACAGCCTTCTGACCACTTATTGATCATTTACTCTTACCGTCTATTCTATATCTACTATCTAATTATTTATCTATAAAACTGTCTTCCTTCCTATACTGCTTTTATTTACCCCAAGAGGAGGAAAATCAGTAGTCTAGACCCTATCAATAGGCTTGACAAGTCTTTATAGTAACCATAGGTTTGTGAGATAGGATTTCTGACAAAAGCCACATGACTATGGCACAGCACTTGATATAAAGGCCAAAATCTGCATTAGATACAAATTAAACTTCTAATATAAAACCAGAGCAATCCCAGACACTTCATGGGTGAAAGAAGAGAGTCAGCAATACATCCAGGGAAGACTACTTCAACAGAGATAGTGAAAATTACAGAGGAAATTATGAGAAACATTTCAGAGGGAAAAAAAAAAAAGCATCAAGGATTAAATTTAACTTGATGTAAGCAAACACACAGTAGCCTAAAATGATCCTGGACAATTACTGCACTCTGAGAAGGAAAAACCTTTCCATAGGAGAGAGCAGAAATAACAATTTCTACCCAGTCTCCCTGAGAAGTTAACAATACAGATACAGTTTTTCAGTGAGTGGAGGAAAATCAAACATATGACATATTTGTATTCATCAGTGCTATTGTTGCATTTGACATGATTTTCTAAATGTCTTTTCAGTGATTTTAAGACACAGACTACTACAATGCTATCAGGAAAAGTAAGGTTTAGAGATCTTTTTGGTGTGAATGTAGAAGAGGAAAGAAGAAACATGTTTTAGAATTATTGGGAAATTTATTTGACCTGTATAGGCAATCTGTGAGATTCACTGCTGCAGAGGCAGCATGTCGGTAATGGCATTGTATTATAACATGATAGATCCCAAAATAGAGTAAAGGAAATTATATGGGCCAAGACATAATTAGGAATTAGAAAAAGATATCCCTCACTAATCTGTAATATTATAGAACTGATTAGCCACAATAAGAATTATTTCTCTTTGAAGAACTGTTGACTGGATGGAGCAGAAACAGGGTGGGGTGCATGATTTTCATCTTGAAGATTGCAAAGTAATAAATACAAAATGTTCAGAAAGTTCTTTATATTTTAAAACCTTGCTTAAAAAATAATAAATTATAGAAGAAGCTAAGCTGTGCAATATTTGATCAACCAGATAGTTGTCTGAAATATTTAGGGGTTTCATAGGAATAAATGTCATAAATAAATGCATGCTGTCATGACCACTAATGCAAAGACATACTGACTTAATTTTTCAGGTCTCCTTTTTAGTGATTCAAAACTTAAAATGTGTTAAAATGTATTTTTTATTTCTTTGTTAAAAACCTTATGAGCGTACAAAAACTGGTATTTCCAATAGATTCTGGAATAAAGTATTATGCTAAACTGTCTCAGAATAACTATGAATCATTTTAATTATCAGTCTGCCTTATTCATCTTCCAGACACCGTGTCTGAATGAGCACAATGAAGCCAAAACCAGTTTTATGTTACCTGAGGTAGTTCAGATATTTACCTACCTGGATCTGGACTATCTGTGATCTTGTGTTCCAGTCATTTGTTCTATATCTTAGCAACACTTCAACATTTTGTCAAAGTATGTGAAAAAGGTCTGTGTCAATTAATTGCAAGAGACAGTCATTAAAGATTTGTTTCATCCTTAAAAATTTTTGTCAGAAGATTCTTATCTAGTCAAATTCCTCTGCAAATCAGGCTGGTCAGAACGTTCCTGTTGTCACCATGGCTCAGTTGACAGGTAATATCCGATTAAGATGCATTATCTTGGTGGCTTAGGAACATGGAGTAAATTGCTGCTCTTTGCACCCTGAAAATCCATTTAAATGGTACTTTTTGGGCTTACAAATTTATAAAGCACTCTTGATCCATCAAACCTCTTCCCTCCACAGACAATGGAGCACAACCTTGTGCAGAGAGCCCTAACCAGCATCTTTTTGTTCCCAAATGGTGCCTAATGGGGCCCACCTCTCCTTGGACAGAACATGTCCTCGGCATGCAAGAAGTGGTTGTCATCCCTGGTACATTTCCTGTCCCTCTGCAGACCACTTGCCCATTAGACTTTCATTCACAGCATAGAAGGATGATGTCTGCATCCCGCTGACCCCACACATGGGGATAGTGGAGGGCGAAATCAGACTGGTTTTACAGGGAATGCAATTAAACCAAGAAAGTTTGTTATTCCTCTTTAATAAATGGTGGGTTTAGGAAAGCTACTCTTATGACAGGACTCCTGTGCAGCTGCACAGTCACTCACTTCACAGAATCACAGACTATTTAGGTTGGAAGAGACCTCCAAGATCATCCAGTCCTGGCCTCTTTTAATTTATTGCTCCACAGTTACCGTGTCAGAGGAAGAAGTTGAGAAGCAAAGTTGTTTGGTTGGTTGGTTTATTGGTTTTTGTTTTTGTTTTTTTTTTACTGTCCTTGTGCTTCTGGACCTAGCCCCTTTCAAAATCAGAAATAGAGAGCATTTTCCAAGATTTGTCATATCTAAAAATAGTTTTGAATTTAGTCTTATCTGCCCGATGAGTAGTGTTTACATCCTTTTTTCCTTCCTTATTAAAATTATATTCATTGAAATATTCAGCGTTCAATTCTATTGATCCTGAACAACTTAAAACAAAGCACTGTGAGAATCTGTCTTAGCTCTCTGACAAAAGAAGTCTGGAGTTCAAAGATTTGTACTGCTTGCTATACATTGACTAAGAAAGTAGTATCCCTCATGTACCAGATGATAATTTCTTTCACTACAATAAATATAAGAATAAAAATAAATAAAAAATAAATAAAAGAAACACAGTTTTCTTTCCCTTCAGAAAGTTTTTAATCTGTTATTTCTTTCTAACAAAACTGGAAAAAAAATTTGGTAACTCTTCTCACCACTCATAAAACTTACCTATATATAATAATGGAAAGAATATATGTTTCTCTGCTTTATATTATCTATATACATTCCTCCTCTTAATTTTCAAGTGGTTATTTTCAGCCCAGAAATATTGAATATTAATAGCTAATATGGCTTTCTGCAAATTAAAGGATTGATGCTGTAAACTAGTTACTTCCTCAACTAACTAGTCGTTTAACAAAAGGACATTTTCCAAGTCATGAAAAGTCCTCCACTTAACCTGATAAAAGTGTCAGTGATAAAGTGCTGCCTTTGCTAACAATATTATGTCCTTAAAAAGTAGTCAGAGACATCACATTCCATGAAAACGTAACTGTCCTTTCCCTGACATACAGCAGACAAGCTAGTAACATTTTTGTTCAACTCTAAAGAATCTGTTTCCAAATTGTGTCACTTACATAGTTGAGTAAGTTATAGGGTTTTTTTGGTTTTTTTATTTTAATATTTTTAAATTTTTTTAAAACTATATATATGCATGAGAAAGGCATACATAGAAGACTAGAAGGTTGCTAGAGATTTTTGAAATGGATGATAAGTATTGACAAAAAAAGAAGATTATGAATTTCTGGCAAAGACTTACCTTCTCATCTGTAAAATAGACACATCTCTGGTGTCAGAAAGCAGAGAAAGAGCAAAAAAGCTGCAAAGAAAAGCACAGTTGCCAAAAAGGCAGTAAAAAAGAGAGTAATTGCCATGCTAAATGGCAAATAGGGGCATGCCTGCTGAAAGCAATTTGAGTTCACATGGGTGAAAAAGAAGGAAAGCACTGAGTTCATACATAACTGACATAAATTAGTAACAAGCTATTTGTTCTTGCTGCTCCCATCACCTTTGACTAGTAACAACCTTTCATTATAGAGTAATGATTAAAGTCATCATGACCAAATTTAACCCACTGACCAAGAAGCTGGCAAATGAATCTACTCTTGTGACTAAAGTCAAGAATGGCTGGTGGTACAAAATTAACCCAGTCTTAATGATATCTGAGAAATGTAATTTCATGCTCCACCTCAGCTGGTTTGCCTTGCCTTGTTATTATATTTCTTTAGAATCATCAATACTATTTTTAAACAGGGGAGAAGGCTTTTAGAAATTGGAAATGTCATCAGTGAATTGGAGAGAAAGTTTTGTTTCATCCTCAACTCCTAAATGTGCAAGAGATGTCTAAATTATGGGGATGTCACAGTTAAATGACAGGATAATCAGTTTCATCTTTTCTAACAGCTAATTTGTCAATGAATAGCACATTCCTTTTTCAAATTTTACCTTTGAGTTCAGAGAGCTTAGGCAAACTCCACTTCTCTCCATGTACAGTAGAATTCTCCATCTTCTGAAGGTGAACCTCTTATGGGAAAGTCTAATGACAACTTTTTGATGAAAGCTCAATGGAATTAGGATTTTGTACTATATTTTGGCAATTGATTTATATTGTGTGCAAATGTAGATTATCCAAGGAAAATGTGCCATTTAGCAGCCGGACTATTCTCTGGCATGTAAGTCCTAAATGGTCCTTAAAATTAAATGTGTTAGCACTGCTGAGCAAGGACTCAGCCCCATGTCAGACTGAGGGGAGGTGGCTGTAGGAGCCAAGGACACTGAAAAACCTCCAGAGAAGCACAGGTTTCATAAAGTTAATGTTAAATGTAAGCAGATCACAACAGTGACAGTTCAAGGATGAGTGTGGAAGAGGTCCAGTGTTTAATAACAATTTGCTAGTTCATGTTGAAGGCTTATGCCAATTCCTCAGCCTTCAGTTGCCTGTGAGGATGTATATGGAATCACAGAATTATTTTGGTTGGAATAGACCTTTAAGTTCACTGAGTCCAGCTGTTAACCTAGCATTGTCAATTCCCCCACTAAACCATGTGTCTGAACACATCTACACATCTCTTAAATACTTCCAGGGATGGCAACTCCACCACCTCTCTGGGCAGCCTGTTCCATTGCCTGACTTTTTTCCTAATCCAATCTAAATCTCTAAACATTGATGCACTTTTATATTACCTCCTCTACACATTCTGGCAAGATGCTGTGTTAGCAATGTGTGACAGTGTCCTGATCTGGGGCTCGAGAGAATTTCTGAGTCTTTCTCAGGGCTGGGGCAGCAGCATGGAGCTCCCCTGTGGGTAGATGTGACCCAGCACCTTGCCAGAGCACTGGGTAGGTGGCTTGCAGGAGGATCCTTAGGGAGGATGAAGTGACATAGGACATGTGTGGAAGATGTGCAGATGGAGTAGCCTGGGCAAGAGTGGTGGCTCAGCATGAAGCTGGTCAAACAGTAAAGGAAGACTATGAGAATGGGAAGGGCTGGATGCCTCTGACTTTCAGCAACAGGAAGAAGGTTCCTGCTGCATCTGTAGAGCTGTAACAGCAGAATAGATAAAACTGCCTGGTGAGAATGAAAAAGATCCATCTGAGGATGAATCAGAGCCAGCTATGCCCATCCTGAGTGTTCCTGTAATTCACAGGTGAAAAGGTGAATGTTAGCTATACAAGACACCTAGCTGAACAGGGCAAAGACACCAAAGCTTATCTGATGTCTTGGAACAACTGGTCTTTGCCAGGGATAGGATCTTGTCCAGCCTCGAAACTATTAGCACTTTCTGCTCTTCTGTGTGAGCCATCAGTGGTACCGCTGATAGTTTTGAGGATAGCTAACTGCTTACATTCATTACATTCATTGGCCTGGTCCAGGAAAGTCCCCTATATTTGGCACTTGTGAGACTGCATGTAAAATGCTGTGCTTGGTTTTGAGCTTCCCTGTGCAAGAACAATATTGACATGCTGGAGGGAGTCCAATAGGCCAACATAATAGTCAGGAGCCTGAAACACGACGAGTGAGAGGTTGAGTAAGCTAGGTTGGCTCAACCTTAAGAAGAAAATACTTTAGCTAGACCTTACTAATTGACTGCAGTTCCTGTTACCATGAGATGCTATGGAATCTCCATAACTGGAGATGTTCAAGACTTGCCTGAGCATAACTCTGCATTACCTAATCTATTTAGACCTGCTTTTAGCAGGGGTTTGCACTAGATGACTTCCTGAGGTCCCTTGCAACCTAATTTATTTTTTAAAATTTTTTATAAAGGAATATAGGTAATTCTTGTTACTTTTAGATTAGCCTGATATTACCTGATCTTCATATCTGCAGAGAGAATAAATTTAAGAAACCTTTTATTAACTCAAATGTATGCCAGTTACTTGTACTTATCCACCAAGGGTTATGAATTTACTCATCTTTATCATGCTCTTTTTTGCTGTAATTAGGTGCCAAATAATTTTCAAGCCAGTTAAATTGCTTGACATTCTTAAAGTTTCCCAGACCATTTTTTTCCTTCTCCTTTGCTTCAGGACTTCCTACCTTCTGTTGAACTGGCAATTAATCACAACAATTCTGTTGGCAGGCAATTGCTTGCTCCTTATAGAAGGCACCGTATGTCTCTTGCTCACAGCTCTGTGTAGTTTTTGGAAATGTTAAAAATAAAGATTGTTGCAAATAGCTGAGGTTTTAGCTAGAAGCTGCTTTTGAAGTTCTCTGTGTGATAGAAGCAGAGTATTTTGCATGTCAAAAAAAAAAACAGATTAGGCTGATAAACATGAAAGACATGAACTATAATCTTTTAAATTTCTTTCTTAGTAATAATAGACCCCATATAGTCACACGGTTTTAAATCTGATATTTCAGCAATGTGTCCCATCTGAAACAGGACTCACAGCCTGGATTAATGGTGCTACACAAAATGGAGTTCAGCATGTATTTTAATTGTGAACACAAGACTGATGGGAGGTAGCAGAGTTTTAGCCTGTCCTTAAATACATAAACAATCAAAAGAGCATATATGTATATATATCTTGAAGAACCAAAGATTAAAGATCTTGAGAATTATACCACTATTAATGTGAAGGAAAGAATAAATGAGAAATGAAAATCCTCCTTCCAGTTTCATTGCTGTGAAATGTTTGAAGGAACAGGACTAGGACTCAGTTTTGCAGTCCTATGATTATATTGTGCATTCTTTATTTGACAGCTTTTGTGTGAAGAACTTGTACCCTCTTGTAGATTAAAACCAGTCAAAATATGTCACTGTGTTTCCATTTGGATCACAAGACTGATATTTCAAGTTTTGTTCAAACGTATATGATCCAGTCCTTTGTCTCCTGATGGTGCTGAGATATTGTCAGCAGAAAAAAAACCCAGCCCACTCTGCTTTGAGATGGGAAAGTACCCATCAGTGATTTTCCTGTATAGCCTACTGGTATGTAGTTAATTGGCAAGATGTAGGAAAGTTAGAGGATGTACCTGGGAGAAAATATAATTAATGTCTTAGTTTTCTTGCTAATACAGATAAGCTTATGTTCCTGGAAAATGTGATGTCATATATTTATTACCATAAAGTAGTGAAATAGTAGCATGTTGCAGACATAGTGCAGTATCCTTCCTTGTTTTCCATCACAAAGTTTGCAGGCTAAACCTGTTCCTTCAAGCAGAGTGACTTATCTGGCTGGTATTACCTTACTTCCAGGACTTAAGGTACTCTCTGCACTACACCATGCTCAGCTGTGTGGCTTTACCGGTTTGCACTGAGCCATCCCAGACTGCTTTGCTCTCTAATGAGCCATGCATTGAAAAAAATATGAAGGCACCAGACTAGAACCCTTCTGTATAGGGACAAGATGTTTTTGTCTTCTCTTTTTAAATCCCCTCCTCTACTCCCCCTGCCTCTAAATGACCTCAGGTGAAATGTGGCCTTTTTCAAAAGGATCAACATCTAAGTGATTGAAGTGACTTGGAACAAAACTTTGCTGCATATTTGGGATTCAGACCACAAGGCAGTGTGAGGATTGTCAATTGACATGAACAAAAATGTGCAAATTAGTTTGCCTATTTATTTAGGTAGGAGGTTACATAGCTAATTGTGACTCTTGTGACCTTGCCAGGCTGCCTGCTTACCTTTGAGCAATCAGAACTCCAATAATTGCAAAACAAAGACATGAAATTTGACACAGATTTTTCTCCTGACTATGGTTTGTTGTTTCTTTTTTTTTCCAAGAGGCAGGTGCATGTTTTCTACTGGGATGATCTTTGTGCATCATAGAAATAGTTCAAATAGTTTCTTCAGTTTTCAGACTTTTTTAAGATGGACATCAGAGTCTGTTACACACCTGGGCTTCTTGACCTCTCTGAATTTTTTTGATTGCTTGATTTTTTCAAATAACCAAAGGGTTTTTTGTTTGGTTTGGGTTTTTTCCTCTCTTTTTCTGATGTGCTTTCACTCCCCTCCTCACAGGTCTGTTTTCTTTTTAAATTTTTCTGTTTTAATTTTCCTGTGAAGACCCTGAAAACACTGAAATTCCACAGAGTTATTAGACCGGTAAAACCACAATCAGCATGAATGAGTTCTTATTGTAACCAAAGTAAGCTAATTTTACCTTCTTTCCTCTGAAATTGCCCTTTTTCCTTTTCAGTTATTCTGGATATACCAGGGAGTCTGCTGTGTTTTCTGGGGTGATCTGAGACAAAGGTACAGGTGCCTAAACCAGAAATGTTGAAGTTACCAGGTGTCAAGACACCTGGAGTAGTAAGCTACTCTTTTTCAAATTGCTATGTTAGCTCTTATAATAATATTCCTTTGGTTGGGTACACATTTTGCAAATTGCCTTGACACAAAATAGACTTTGTGAAGCTCTGATGCACTAGGGTATTAGCAAAACTCCTCTGAAGTTGGCAGATGACAACTGACAGTGGTAGGACAAGTGTAATAGCTTAAACTGTAAGAGGATAGATTTAGGTTAGATATTAGGAAGCAATTTTTTTACTGTGAAAATAGTGAGACATTGAAGCAGGTTGCACAGAGAAGTTGTGGATGCCCCATCCCTGGAAGTGTTCAAGGCAAGGTTGGATGGTGTTTTGAGTAACCTGGTATAGTGGGGGGTGGGAACTAGATGATCTTTTAGGTCCTTTCCCACCAAGACCATTCTACGATTCCATGATGCATTTATACCATCCAGAGTGGGAGTCAATCTCTACCATGTTCTCAAGAGTAATGAGTTAACCTGAGGAAGCAGCCTGACAATCACTGTGCAAGGATGATGGCCCCAGGGTATGGGAAGCTGCAGGTGACAGTGGCTGCCTAAGGACCCATAGCCCTCCCTGGCCACTGTGTCTGCCCACATGTTGCCCACACTGAGCTAATGACACTGTTCCCAGTATTCATCATGGTCTAGCACAAGCTGTTTGTTAGCCAAAATGTGAGCAGGAGTTGAGTGAACAATGACCCCTCCAGAGGTCTTGTCTGTCTTCCACTGTCCTGTGTGACTGTGCTGCAGTTTGACTCTTAGAGCACCTAAACTCAGCCCTGATGCCTGCTGGCAAGTATTCTGAGGCTAGGGATGATCCCAAACTCCTCCCCAAGGATTCATCTCAGAACAAAAACTCCCCAGTCCAGAATATTGTATGGGAGAAACAGTCAGAAGGGAGAAAAGATAATTTTATTGTGAACATCAACTGTGGGGTGCATGTCAAAGTTCCCCTCCATTGGAGGTTCTTGATTGGGATCAGTCTGCAAGAACAAGGCTGCACTTAATGAGCAGAAAGGGCCACCAGCAAGCTGCTACCTGACACCAGCAGCCTGAATGTGTCAGAGCTGGGACCCTCTGCTCTCCCTGGCTCTTTGACCCATATGGGAGGTTTCCTCCCAGGTAACCAACCAGGATGTGCTGGCATTCCTGCTGACTCCACCAGGCCTCTCTGCTCCCTGAGAGACACTGCAAGACCCTCCCACAAAAGCCCACCCCACTCTTCACACAGCCCTGGCACCCTGACACAGTCTGAGGTGACTGAAATGCAGTCACATCCACCTCTGGACTGGACCTCAATCAGCTTCTCCATGCTCTGAGCACTCAGTGTACTCCACTGGGCAAGTGGGAAATAGTGGAAGAAGATGAGCAGAGTTGCTTCTGCTGATGAGCTGGAGTATCAGTGCTTGGGGACGGAACCCAGAGCAGATAGAGACTCACAGGATGGTGGTAGCTCACCTCCTCCAGTGTGATGGATGGGAAATGGGTCACTCAGGCTTCTTCTGGTGTCCTGTGCACTGGGAAGAAACAGTGAGAGAGATGGCTGAGCCCCAAGTCCCCTCTTCTCTTGCCAAGCAGCTCTGCCTGAGAGCTGCCTGGCACCAGTTGATTAAGGGGACCTCAACTTTGCTCTCGTCTTTCCCCTAGCTCTCCAGGGCCTGGAATATCTGAAGGTTAGTTGTGCTCAGACTGTCATGCCCCAGGAGGGTTGGCAGAACCTAGACCAGCATCAAGTACTGGGGTAGTGTCACATAGGCCCAGAGTTTCAAGACCAGGCAAAACCAGTCCTGAGGTGTGACCATATGATGAGTTCTTGTGGAAGTGGAGAACTGGCCATCACAACCATTTGTGTTTCCTTGCATGGTCTTGCATTTTGGTACTCAACATCACTGGGTTTGATGATCTCAGAGGTCCTTCCCAACCCACTGATTGTGTGATTCTGTGCATGGCCTCATGAGGAATGAAATCTAGGTGAAACTGTTCATGGACTTCAGTAGACATTGGTTCACACAGTGACAGATATAAACAACCTTATTCTATGTATTCTCTTGACAAGCTAAAATACAGGTTCTGTTATTGAATAGATCTCTTCCTGAATAAACCTCACACTTCTAAAACAATAACCTTACCAGCTTGAAAAGGCCCCCAGGACAGATATCAAAGACATAGCCTTAATAGTCACTTCACCGAAGAGAGAGATTATAAGATCAGTCTCTATATACTCACAGAATTTATCTTCTGCTTTCTTCTCTGAGGCTGGGCTTATTTTAGAGATTTTTTTAGACCAGGTGTATGTGATGCAATGCTGGTCGAGACCGTTATATGTACCTGTCTAGAGGGTGATGGTCTTTTTTGAAAGGCAGAAGGGAGTCTGAAACTTCCTATTTTATCCCACAACTGTAATTTTATTGATAGCCTAAAATATTACCTGAATTTTTAGCAGCTGATTTTAAACTATAAAGATCTTAGAAGTAAGCAAATGCATCCTTCTTTTTTTTTTTTCTTTACATGCTTCTTTAAATAATTGGTATTGTTACATGTGAGGAATATATTTTTCGCAATCAAAATAAATTTCAGATATGTTCTATGTAAATAAGGCATTATTTGTGGAAGATGAGAAACAGAGAATGCTAACGTTTCATAAAGAAATGTGAGAAATACACCTTAATTGTAATTTTCATTAATAGATAGATCCTCCTCTATAATTCCTGAAGCAAATAAAGTGAGTTAATAGTTAAATAACTCAGGTAATTAGACAAGCAACATACATTGTGGAGTTTTTAGGTGGCTGGTTTTGCTTCATAGGTCAAAATGTCGTAAATCCAGATATCCAGTTAACAGTATTTGATGTAATACTTTTTTTTAGATTTTTTTTTTGCCCCGATTTCACTTGAAGTGCATATCCATTTACAAACTAAAAAAAAAAAAAAGTATTAGAGAAGAAGAAGAAAAAGAGAAGCATATAAATATGTTAATGGTGGTAGCTCCTAAAGATTATGCAAAAAAATATCTGGATGTGGCACTTCAGGACAGGGATTTGTTGGCTGGAGGTGCTGGGTTGATAGTTGGACTTGATATCTTAGAGGTCTTTTCCAACCTTAATGATCCTATGGTTCTGGGAGTTTTCCAGTGGTCAAATCAATATTCCTGCTGTGTCAGATTCCTTTAAAGTGAGATCTTGCACCTTGTCCAGCCAGAGCAAGACAATAGAAAACAATTCTATGGTAGCCCCAAACTGTCCATCATCCTTCTGTGTCAGCATTTTTTGAAGATATTAACATAACCCCTTCCTTCCATGGAGATTTTGGCAGCATCTTCAACCAGGAGACACACAGCAGGAATTTTCTCAGATGAGACAGGGGAAAATGAGTCTTGCCTTCATCAGGAATCAGCTTAGGTTACTTCAAGAAAAAATATAATGTTTCCAGAAATCTTACAAGATTTTTGGACGACAAAGTTCCACAAGCCAATTGTGCAAAAATAAACAGCTTGGATTTGAACTTCAGAGTCAACTAGGATTGCATCCTCTCTGTTGCTAAGGAGGAGAGGGGTAAAGCCTGGAAACCACACCAGCTTTGTTGAGGAAAACCAGCCAAGTTTTAGAGAATCTTTCTCCATGAAGCATGGCATAAATGCAACCCTTTCACTCTTCTCTTTTCTCCTGTGCTCACAACCATTCAGGAACTGCCTCTTCTGAATAATTTTGGTATTTGAGTATTTGTCACTTGCTGTATCTGGGGTGAGAGGGTGGAGATGTCTCTTACTGCTACAATTATTCCACTGGCTCAAGTCCAGCTATCTTCCTGGTACTGTATTTTGTGTAGATGTGTTCAGCATCAGGTGGCAGTGTTTTATGTACCTGTAAAATTACAACACAACCAGTAAAAGACAATAACTGATTTGTATTTGATAAATGTTTTGGGTTCTTTGTGGCAGGAAAATATTTCACAAGGTTCTTCATGCTCAAAGCAGAAGGGAATCTGATTGGACTCAAGATGAAGATTAAATCAGCTGTTTTCTTATTCAGGGGATCATGCATTGTGTGCAGACACCAAATTCTTTCAGTTTGGTGAGAAGCTAAGGACAGTTACCAAAATGTGAAAGCCGAAATGTGTGTGAGGAAGTCCTAGAGAGAAATGTCTGCACAGCTTCACTAGTTCATTTGTGTTAAGGTTGGATGCTGGTACAGAATAACGCTTATTTTCAAGCTTAGTTTATTTTTTAAGTAATTTCTTTAAGGCTTACTACTGAACCATTTTTTTCTTCTTTGTATATTTTCATTGTGTTTGTCAGAAAAAAAAGGACTATATGTATACCATCAGCGTTACCAGTTTCTGATCTGAAGATCATGAACACCAGTGGAAATACTCCTACAAACTAAAGAAGCTTTGGCAGGTGCTTCATTATACTCAAGCAAGAGCAGAGTCATAGGCTCATAAGAAGTAAGATAAATAGAAATATGCACATTGGATTAATTGTAATGTTAACTTGTGCTTGTTCTGTATAGACTGGAACATTCTGCATACATTTTCAGAAGTTAGGATTGGTTAAACAGTAGAAAGGATTAATTATTTTATAAATATTGCCATTATTATATGAATAATTCATCTGATTATGGATGCTGCAAAAAATAGGAAGTGGATTATATTCAGTGAAAAATGTCAAATTTTACAGAGTAATATATTCACAGAATAATATTGACAAGGTATACTTCCAGCACAGACACTGGAGTCTTGTTCTACTTGAGAAGAATGTCTTGAGAGACAGAAAAGAAGTTAGTGTGTGTTGTCCATAGTGTCAAAACTAATCAACTTTAAGTTAGGTTTTGCAAAAGAACAGGTTTTGGTAACCTGATTAAATCTTTTTAGGAACACACTTTAAAAAACTTCACAGCATTTTTTTTCAGGAAGAGAGAATAACTAGGAAATAATTTTAAATTTCTACCCAGAAAATAATTATTTTCTGCCAGTATGTTCAGTTTTAGTACTGTTAACTATAATGTTAAGTTCTTATATACTTTTCATACAGGAATAAAAAAATGTCTTAGGGAAAATTTAGCTCAGCTCTTTGTTGCAATAAGACTCATGAACTGATTAAAGCAAGGACATCAGTACAGAGAGAACCCTTATGTTCTAGGCCAGTGCCCTAAACAAACAATCAATATTCATTTTGGGTGCACTAGGTCCTGCACAGTTTATCCAGAAATATATTGCACATCGCAGGTGGTAAACAAACAGTATATTTCTAAGTAAGGATTAATTAGAAACAAGAACTCCTCAAGTTTTAGTTTTGAATCTTTTTTTGTTTGTAATACAGTGTATGCTGCATTAAAAAAAGTATTCAAGACATTTTGAAGCTATGCTATATTATCATAACACATCTATATTTCGATTAAAATAAGGATTGTAATCCTGTTTTATGTATGTCAAAACGGATTCAGTTTGCAGGATAGTAAATGTTGCTGCTTACTATCTGGATGAAGTCATGCACCACTACAAGACACAGTGGAACTCAATACACAGATTATTTTTAGTGCAGCAAGTGAGAGAGGGGGTTATATTGAATAACATGACAATTATTAAGCTCAAGTGTTTTGATCAAATTAGGCATAACACTTCAACAGAGCAATCAGTAGATATGTATGTTATATACTCTGGTGGCTTTGTGCTAAATACTGGTGTGTTTTGATTCCGTCTTGGCTTGAACTTAAACAGTTCCTTTTTTTTCTTTTTTTTTAGTGACCCCAACATTTGTATTACATGAGTGATGCTGTTTTAAGCTTTTAATAAGTGCTTATCTGTCTTCAATGAAGTATGGATGGTTTCAGTATTAGAGCTGATGCGTTATGCCATTTCATTTAAGGAAAAAAAAAAAGAAAAAAGAGGATGATCATTTGTGACTTTATTAGAACGGGCTATACAGAATTGATTTTTATATACCTACCATCAACTCTTTTCTTATCAACACAATTTACCTGAATATATCGTTTAATTAGTGGCAAAATAGTATACATTGCAGCATTGTTGCATATTTTGTTTCATATTGCTGCACATTGCAAGCTTGTTGCATATAGTTAAGCCTACTGAAATTCAGTTTTGCCTTAGCTTTTAATAAAGATGGCTCAGAGGTAATGCCATCATCTAGACTTAGGCAAAGGACAAAAATATTATTTTGTCCAAACTGGAACTGTGTTAATAGCTATACATTTTATGATAGAACTTTTTATTTTGATAGTAATATTTAAAAATATTAAAAAAAAAATTTACGACTCCAGTTTCTGTGTGACTGAAGGATGGCAAATGTAGCAAATACCCCTTTTAAAGATGGGTGGAGAGGAATAGAATTTACAGAGAGCTGCAGCCCTGTTACTCTGACCTTAATACTATTCAAGGCTTTTGAAGAAATTCTGAAAATATAGCAGATCTGACAACAATAATAAAGTCAGGTAACACAGTTCTTTTTCAAAGGAAGAAAATACCATGTGCACAAAAAGATTTACTAATTTGTGACCAAAGGAATGCCAATTAGAGTGGACAGAAGCCATTAAAATCAAAAGAGCTTTTTTTAGTGTTGTGCTTTGCTTTTACGGTTTGTTTTGTTTTGTTTTTGTTTTTTTATATAAAGTGTATTGGTACTTTGTGTACTTTGTACACTTTACAAGCAATTCTTCCAGTTCCGTATTCTTGCTAAATTACATGCACGGCACTTATTTCCAATCTTACTATTTTTTATTTCAGTATAGTTTTTAGCTTGAAGCAGGGGTGTAAGTAAAATTCCCCCTTTTAGCTGAAACGGAAGCCTCTATAGCTTATTAAATATGCATATATGCTTATGTCTTTGCAAGACTAATTTACACCCTGATAAACATGCATTCCATTGAAAAAATCTTTGGGACTTTTACTTGTTTATAACTGAATCAACACTCCAGATTTCTTTTGTTACTGCAGAGCTGATCAAGTTACCTATACATGACAGCTTTAATGTGCATGTAGCCATGAACTCTGCATGGAGTAGTTGTACCAGCAGTTCATGAAGTTTTTTATTAGGTGAAAACTTGTAGCCATCGTTCACTATGAGTTTTCCATGCCACACCAATCCAGTTACGACTTCTGCATTTAGACACAAATAATTTCCCCTGATTCTACATTAAACCCAAATCTTCCTGGATGCATCAGCAGTTTGAAACTAAATAAGATAAAAGAAGTTACCTCTTGTGAATTCTTGTTTTATATAGAGAGTTAAAATTGTAAAAATGTAATTGGTCAAGTGGTTGAAGAGCCAATTGGATTTTTGTTTTCCCAAGCTTTATTGTCTCTTGTTTTTAATGCACATCTGTTTTTCTGAGTTCCTCTCTAAGTATCGTTCTGTCTGTGAAGATGTAACATACAACCATCTTTTCCAGTCTTTTAGAATACATTTCACATTATTTTGCTTCCACAAAGCACCAGAGAATAGTCCACTGCTATTTCTGTTCTTTTGAATGTTCAGCATTTTGCTGAAGTCTTATTTTCCCAGCTCTCTACCACAAGCCTGGAACAAAGCTCTCAATTCTTATGAAAATTAAAATCACAGAAGAGAATGTTTATGGCCATATCTCTGTTCTTTTAGACTGAGAGGTTATTTTAATCATCTGAAGCATAGAACCCCATGCTTGTTATTGCAACCTTCTCCACCTTTGGGAGCAATGTTCATAGACATTGAGGAATTCTATGACAAAATGATACCACCTAATGATCTACAAGATAGAAGGTATTTAAGCTGAGGGCCAATATTGAAAGAATTATTTGTCTCTTTCTCTTCAGTTTGCTATGGTAATGCCAGGTTGTGCCTAACTGTTCATCTCTCCAGAAGAAGCAACATGCAGCTATGCTGCAGCTGTTGTAACTCAATTCCTGTTACCCCATTTCCCCAAGGGGAGGTAATTTACTTGAACTTTATATCAAGTGTAGCATACCTTCTCCTCCGGTAGTATAAGTAAGACTTTTCCACCTCTTCCTTGGTTCCTCTGCTTGCCTATTTGTGAGAATGTGTGTTTGTGTGCATAACAAATCAAGACCTAACATCATTCTTCCCATCATCTCTTTAGGAATGCTCTAGTAGTAATGTTTCATTGGCTTTGCTTTAAAGTTTAGAAGTAGCCAGAATGTGAACTTTAGTACTTTAACAGTTCACTTCATAAGTGATACATTTATGAGAGGAAATAGTAGTGACATTTTGTAGTCAAGGAGAACTTAAGTTCCACTTTGGCCTTTAAACTGTGTGTAAAAGGGTTTAATGCATAGGTTTCTTTTTCTATCAGTGAAACTCTCTTGATTTAGATGCGCCACTTCTTTTTATGGCCAGATGAGTTTAGACTTCTAGCACAAGTGTCACATTTACATGTGATTCAGAAGTATAGCTTGAAATGCAATATTTTACAAGTTCAAATGTATCACTTTCAAAATTCAATACTTCGTCTATATCCATTAAATAGATTTCCCATGGAGTCCATACACACTGTTGTAGCCATGTAGCCTTGATTATAACACCTTATAAGAAGGGTGTGGTCTGATCTGTACCAATTTGACTACCTTAGAATAAGATGAGGATTTAAAGATGGCTCCGTCATTTCTTCTTTGTGTGGCCTTTAAGATGCAGAAGTTTGTTGTTTGTTTTTTTTTTTTTTTTTGACAAAAGTATTTTTTTCGTTCTGTCACATTTTTGAAGCATGAGAAAAACATTGAAACAAGAAGGACTCTATCTTTTAAACTGGAAATTTTAAAGATACCAGGTAACTAATGGCAAGATAAGTCTATTATCTTGACGCGTCTTAAAGGTAACTTCCATTGCCCTCTCCTGATGGAGGAGAAAAAGATACCCTAGAAGTGATTGTTCCATTCAGGAAAAAAAAAATGTAAGTACATAAACAAAAATCCCACTATGAAGCAATGAGTAATATTGCACACAGTATCGCCTGCTGAAATCAGACTGGGGAAGTGGTTCAGTTGATGCTACCTCTGCATATCAGCTTCTTATGTAGGCTCTGATTTTTTCTTGTTCACTTAATTTCTATGTTCTCTTGCTTAGATGCTCCATTGGGGAAATGGCATGATATCCTGTTAAAAATGATTGCATTCATAGCAACATGGATTGCATAGCTGAACGCTCCCTTGATGAAGCTGAGTGAGCTCAGGTGACCTCTCAGAGAACTGTGTGGCATTAGTCACACAGTGACTCACATATAGATGTGATTAATGTCTGGGTAGGACCACAGAGAAGTGGCTCCTGTGTCAGTGATTCCCATCTTTCACTGTTGTTTCCTCTTGGCTCCAGTTACAGGGACTGTGAACTGACTTTACACTTTACTATGAACTTGACTATGTCTCCATAATACCTGGACAAATAAATAGGTGAAGTATTCTAAGATGATTGTGTATAAGCCCTTGCACAAACTCTAAGGATTGCTTATTGTATGTCAGAGTGCATGTTTGTTGTCACTGAGTCAACTGTGGTTCACTTCATCTGCACTTCTGCTCTGTCACACCAACTGCAGCAATGTTACCTGCTGGTTTCTTTATGGCGGCTTTGAATGTTGCTTTCAAAGCTGTAACAAGCCCAGTTATTACTGCATGCTTTTTTTTGTTTTCCTTCTCATTTAGTATTTTTCAGGAACATTCATTCCAAATAAAAGGAGATCACTAGGAGAAACAGCAAGTAAATAATTAAAATACTTAATGATCAAGAATATTCCTGGATAGTATAGTAAAAGAAAAAAAATTTGCCAGATGTTTGGATGCATATGCCTTCCTCTGCCAAAAAAAAGTAAAAGCCATTCATTGTATCTTTTTCCTTTTTTCCTCTCTTGGTGAATCATGACATTTACATTCAGGATATTAGTTGAAAATGAAAGCTGATAACAAGAAAAATTATTTTAAGATAAACTTCTTTTACCATATTTTGACTCATTTTTTGTAAAGATAAGCCAACAGATTAGTATTAAATAGATCTGGGAACTTCTGGGTTTTAGTCTGCCAATACAAAAGCCAAAACCTAGCTCTAGCCTGTTCCTTGCATTGACATTTCTGTGCTGTCTAAAAGCTAACTATAATGCAAATACAGAAAGAATATTAATTAATTTCTATTAATTATATCATAAGTAAATCTATTTAATGTAATTAATATCACACAAGCAGCAAATGCATTTATATTTTTAAACATAAAATGAATAATAGCATTTCTATCACATAGATTTAAACTGTATTTAAAAATAAAGCTGGATTAAATTGTAAGTAACAGTAAAAATTATTAACTGCTTAAATGACATCAACGTGAAACTGAAAGAGTTGGATAAGTAATGAGACGGCTACAGAAATAAGGACTATTCATGTCTATGTTCCTGATATATAGGATTTCACAATTTATTTTATATACTTTTCCTTTTATTAAAGAGTAGTCTTCTTTCGTTACAGTAGCTATGTGGATATACTTAATTCATGAAAGATGAATTACAGATGCAACACTCTCCTCCTTACCCAAGGTACAGTGTGTTGCACGCAGATACAGTTTAAGACGTATTATACTTTACTTCCTGTCTTATTTCTTATTAAGGTAGGCTGTTAAATAACAACTGGGTTCTCCTCTAAGTCAGCATTTATTTTAAAAAATAATTGAAACAAATTAGAAGTTGTTTTTTAAAAAAAAATCTTTTGGTATATTGTGTCAGTTGACTGGTTCTGTCTTGAGCATGAGTCTAATATTGCTTTTTAAATATGCCAGTGTAGCAAAACAAAACCAACTAGCTTTGATTTAAATCAGGGGAGTGTTTTGGAGTAGCAAGATACATTTTTGTGACATGATAATTTCCTTTGACTTTCAAAGCATCTTGGCATGGAGAATAGCTGTCTTAGAGGAACGGTGTGCAAGTTCTTGGAATATCAGAATTGTTATCGATTCTGATTTGAGCATCAGGAGGAAAAAAATGTTGTTGGAACATATATATTTCTGTTATTGTGGTACCTGTATTCCCACTATGTTCAGGTCATTATATAAGGAGAATGGAAACAGAGTCTGCTGTGAAGATTGATGGGAGTATTGCAGGTCACACAGGCAAAAAGCACTGTAAGCCCTGTTGTTTTTGAGGGTGTAATAAAATGAGTTTCAGTGACCATGAGACTAAACAAGCAGAGTAAATTTCTCTATATATATCCATACATTCATACACAGACATAACTGTGATTAAAATACACAGCTAGCAGATAAAGGCACATATTTTCTAAGTATATAAAGAAAAGAACACAGACAAATATTCCCAGAGAGAAGAGCTTAAAGAATCTGCTAATTTCTCAGAAAAAATGAATTTGCTAAGGGTTTAAAATTGAAATGGAAGTTCAAACTTCATGGGTATTCACATCTGTGAAGTTGTATGGCCATCAGAGCCTCAAATTAAAATTTATCTTTAAAGAATCTCAATGGAATGGCAGCTTCTGGTTTCTGTGGAGCCAGGAGAAGAAAAATATTTACCTTTTTAATACATCTGTGTTTAAACTTCTTTCCTTTAAAATCTCTTGCTTCCTGGAACAGAGAAAGCAAAGAGACACATAATAGACTTTCTTTTGCACATGGAACAAAGGTGGATGTAACTTTTATCTTTGTTTTCTTTGTTGCTCCCCAGTCCTATCCCTCTTTGAGCAGTCTGCAGCTACTCTGTATAGCAGGGGCTTTAGAAAGCCATCTTCACTGATTTCTACATTTGGGGACAGACTGTCATAATTCCTAATGTACTGAAATGGAGATTTCACTCTAAGTCCAGAAATACCAGCCATCATATTTTGGGACAGGGATGTAGATCTCACAGACCTGTATTGTGGAGGTGGATATAGGACACATAGAGTTAACCTTTAAAAAGTACATGAAGGTTCTACTATCATTTCATGTAAGTCCTGACAAATAAATGAGAAATTTGAGGAAAAATATCATAGTAATGTTAAAGTGGGTCACTTAATTTATGAAGTTCACTGAAGAAAATGTGAAGGTTTCAGCCACAGTAAAGGCTTACCAGGTGCTTATGTAAAGCAGTACTCAAGAGCGTCCCATTCCGCTATGCAAATATGGAAAAGACAATACTTATCTTGAATGTTTTCACTGAAATAAATCATACTTAAACCTAAGCTACATCTCTGCAGTATACCAAGTGAAAAAATTATTTTGATTAATTTAGAAAGATCAGGCAGAGCTTTTTTATCTTTAATTTCATTCTCCAAAATATGAACTCTTCTAAGTGCTTTCTGGACTCTTGTCTTTCATGTCTTCCTGATTTTGTCCTAAAAGTTCACTCGTGTCTTTATTATTTCCTTGTGTTTGGAAAAACTCTTAGGGTATTGCTCCAGAAACAGAGATGAGACAATCTTCCCAAATCTCTTCTGTTAAAAGAGAACATGACTTTAGTCATTCAGTTGAAAGGTTTTTCTGCATCTTCCAATGAGCTATTTGTCCTGTCTTTTCTGCTGCTCATTGTTGGACATCACTCTCCAAGGGAAGAGGCACATTTGCATCAATCTGGGTTTTTTCCACTCTTGTCTGGTTCATTGTACTGAGTTTCATCTGTTTTTTCTTATCCTGAGGCATTTTTCCATAATTGCCATTTTAAAAATACAAAGGTGACTATAATGATTTCCTCAAAAAATTCATGAGCGCTGCTATGAAGATATGGGAGTATATTCATTAATCCAAGTGAAGGGACAGGGGAGACATCAAACATTGAAGAATGTCTGTTTCTTCTATTGAGGCATATAAAATTATACTTCAGTCTAAAAATAGTGATTTGTGGGTTTTTTTATTAAGAAATTACAAACCAGGTAGTGCCCATGTGGGTCTTGTTACCAGAATATATTTGGTTTTTCCACAAGGTTTTCTTCAGTGCTGAGCAACAACAATTGCACAGATCGCATAGTCTGTACAGCTTTCTTCATAATAGGCTGGTAATATACAGTGTAAGTAATATAGAGTAATATAAGTAATGTACAGTAATATAAGTCAAATGCCTGAAGGATTTTGTCATCAGAAATGCAGGACTTCAGAATTTGTAAGGAAACATAGGATGGCAAGTCTTTAATTAGATTTTTAGTAGGGAATTGAGTTTGACACTTTCCTTTAAGTATTATGTCCAACAAGGACAGAAATCCAGGTCATTGCCAACGTAGGCTTGTTCTGCACTAGGGAACATTTAGAGAGCATTCCCACTATCACAGCTCCACTGACATTAGTGATATGAGGAGCTGCAATATTCACAGCTCTCCAGCACTAGCAGATGTTTCAGCACTGTGTTAATTAGATTGGCACCGAGCTGGTTTAATGGACATGATGCTACTGATAGCTGCTGGAGTGCCAGCTACACTAGGGCTGCCAGCACTGATAAAGCTGTAGTAGTGTTGGTAGCTGTGGCAATTACATGAATCGTTCTCCACAGTAAGTAAAACTGAGATGTGTGGCCTGAAATTACAGTGTATGTATGCATGTATGTGATTTAATTTATTCCCTATTTTCCCCTAGCATCCTATACACACGCAGATGCTCCACTGGTCAGTTTTGAAAAATTGAAAATCTTATGAATCATATAGCTTCTGGTTTGATACAGTCTTGGGGGAGAGTGGAGGGAACAGGAAAACTTGTGATTTAAGTTCAAGGAATTGAAGTACAGGGTGTAAAATAGGGATATTAATCACCTCAGTGTGCCTTGTGCAATCTGTAAAGTGATGATGAGTTTTGTATTGACTGTTAAAGTACTTTAAAAGGCTCTCAGTGCCTAACAAGTTGACTGTGTTGGTATCATCCCATGTATCTGTATATTACCTGATTTTGTTTTTAAAGAAAGATATGTTTGCATGAACAAAGTCTATTCCTAATGAATTTTAATTTATAAAGTTAAAGGAACAGAAGAATGTCTGTACATTAGAATGTGCCAGATCATATATTTTTCATATAATGCTTTGTCATTTGTCTTACAATTTTAACCAGGTAGAAACACATTGTTGCAGCTATAGATCTAAAATTTAATTCCATTTTCCTTGTTCTGTTTCCCAAAGTACCGTATTAGTTCACAACTTTTTTCCTATACGGAAAGTTAGCACTGCTTTGCTAACGTTAAAATTAAGAGATTTCCTAATTAGCTCTTTAAAGGATATGTCATTTAAAAAAAAATGTTGGCCCAACTCTGAACGTGATTTTCCTCTTTCTATTCCTTTCTAATTACATTTGAACCAACTATATGAGGATTTTCAGTAGTAGTCCTTGGACCTAATATTAAAATAATATTGAAACAATTAACTTCTACAAAAAGTTTCAAATGCAGAAATGTGTGCAAAAACCGTCAAATAAATGAGAAAAAAATTGCATAGAGAGTCTGTTTAAACCAGTGAGTACCCCTTAGAATAAAGAACAGTTCAGTACTTCTCTGTATTCATAGATGTCAGCAACATGCTTTTTAGAATTGTGTGAAATATAGACAACAGGAAGTAAATCCCTTTTTTCCCATCTTTATTTTACTGTATCTAGCAATAAGACCATGTCAATGCCCATTTCTTTTCTGGAGAAAAGAATACACATTCAGACTAAATGAAACATTCATTTGCAGTTAAATCGCCTGTGGCAGAAGAACTGTATTGGTTGGCTGATAAATCATCCACACAGCTATGAGTTTGCTGGTTTCTTATCATTGTTTTACTCAACCTTACACACACATGTAGTCCAATAACCTAAATTTGATAAATTTTCTTGAATATGAAAAAAAAGTCAGCCTGTTTGAGCTATTATGTATATCTGACAACTCCTTTCTCCTTGATGAGCAAAATAAAGAAATTCATATAAAGAAATTCCTATATTTTTGAGGAAACCTTACAGCTTTTAGAATTGCAATAGATATGTCCGGTTGTTTTTATGGGAAGTGGCGAAGGAAGATAATGTGAGTGATAAGAAAGGATTGTTTAAAAGTCATTTTGCTTAACAGAGAGAATGAAAAATCATTGGAAAACTGTGGAAAAACACCAAAAGAGGTCGGTGTGGGAGGACCCTGGTAAAGGGCTAGAGTATAAATATGGACCCTCAGTTCAATAAACTTTTGTCTCAGCAAGGAAAGGCTACTGAATCCATGCCTCCGTATGCCACAGTGTTTGTTGATTACTTTGTTTTATTTAAATCACAAAATAAAAATATCAATGCATATGAGACAAGCTATGCTGGAGAAACTGGAAGTAAAATAAAGATTTTTTCTTTATAAAAAAAATAAAGATGTTTTCTTTCTTTTATATGCATTACGTGTGCTAGAAAGTGATAAAAGCAATTTTCAGCTCCAGTTATTTGAGACCATAAAAAAACTGTAATGAAAGGTATTCAGAAAAAAACTAGTTGTAAGTTCAGCTGATAAATATATTTATTAAAAATCAGTATTTTGCTGGGTCAGGTCATGCTTTAGCTCTGTTCTTGTTCAGTGCAGTTAATTTCTATTTCCTAAGCTTCTGTAGAACAAGCAGACCTCTTGTGAAGTAGAAAATGCTGCCTATCACATTCCTTTTTTTCTCCTTTTTCTTTTTTCTTGTAAATATCATCCTTGAATAAATATAAATATTTGTATTCTCAAGGAGCTAGGAAATTTCATGGTTGCCTCATGTGTGGGGAAAAAATGGATACTTGACTTTTTGCCTAAATTCTTCACTGAATTCAATAGCAAAAGGTTTTCTATGGTCCCAGGTTTTCCATAGTTCAAGACTAAAAATTTACATACCCATATGGCTGTAAAGCAAAACTTGGATTACCTAAATTTTGTCATCCTGCATTCATTGTATGTGATATTATTAATGTGAAAAAAATTAAATATTTCAATAATCAGGAGCTGTATAATGGTTTCATAGTATATTCATACCACTTATCTTATTCTCAGTCCTTTTGGTCACCTATAAGGCCACATTGTTTTCCCAAGGGATTCCATTATTTTATTGATATGAAAGGATATAACTTGTATCTATCACATTGCAAAACTTTTTCTGTATATAGAATCAGACCCATAAGAGCAGAAGATTGATACTAGTAGTTGTAACATCTTTTTCCATACAGAGACAAGTGTTCAAGTCTAGCATTCCAGAGTTTTCCAGTGATGTCTAGCTCCTGGAGATTATTGTTGAAAGAATCTTATACGCGAGAAGACTTGAAGTCAGCTACTTGACAATAGCTCTCAGCAAGTACTGTCTGCAAGGTGCTCCAGAGGGACAAAGGCATGAAGGAACGATTTCAAGGATCAGGAGTCTGGCCACCTTACCCCATTAGTCTCTCTTTCTTTCTTTCTCCATTCAGTGTTTCTGCCTTTGTCTGGCTTTGCTTGGTAATTCATAGTCACAGCATTGAGGAAGTGAATGAAAGAAGCCTGAAACAATTCTTCATGCAATGTTTTCAAATGTCAGTAAAAACTAAGTGTGTTGGAAATAAAATAAAAGGAAGTGACAAAATTCTAATTTGGAATTTCTAATTAGTCATGGAAGTTGAAATCACACACCAAAAGTCAAGATTGAATAAAAAGTCCATGAACAATTCATCATGATTTCAAAAATTAGAGGTTTTAAATCAAGTTAAACAAAAATAAACAATGATTTAGTCCGGTTAGTCTCTGACATGAAGTATTACTTTCTTTCTTACGAGACAAGAAGACTGTACTAACTGTATTAAGAATGAGATTCTTTTACCAGTTATTGAAAATTGTCATGCATCTGTCATCTACATTACTTTTCAATATTGCAAATATTACACACTGCAAATATTACATATTAGGGATGAGCTTATGTTTAAGACCAGCAAGGAGGAATAGTAAGGGTAATATTAAGTATGATTAACTTTGTCAGTGAAGTACTTTGGGTAAGTAATTAATTTTGTTAAATTGAGGCAACTTTGGCAGGATTTGAAATGAAGTGGACTCAGCACTAAAGTGAGAATGGAGAACATGAGAAGCAGAAATGGAAGTTTGGGGGTTTTTTACAGTAATATGGGACCAGTTGGTGTAACCTGCTTTTGCTTATATGAAGATACAAAGCTGAGTCTGTCTTTTAGACAGTGAATGTATTTTGAAATGGCTTCTATCAGCAGTAAAGAATAATAATGATCTTAGATATTAACACTCATACTTTTATCTTCAGCAAGCCCAGCAGGTTTTCTGGGAACTGATCCAGATTCTGAAATGTAGCTACCTAGTGCCACCCTTATATGTCCTTGAGTATCTGGGAAACTTGTCTGGCAGGTAAAGGAGCGGATGTCTCATAAGATCTACTTTTGTAGGAGCTGGTAGAAGCCAGATGGGACAACCATCACATGTAAAATATAATTTTAAACAGCAAATACTTGTGTTCACTCTACTAGATGTCTCTGATGCCTCTCCCTCATTGCAATGCTAGAAGCAGTTAGATTTCATTAACAGTTTGTTTTCAACAGAAGCAAGACAAAAGTCCAAGTTAAAGTTTTTCAAAATCAGTGTCTGAGGATACTTCTATATCATAAAGGGCTTTCAGTTTTACCCAGGCTTAATGGTCTTACAGATGTTTGGCTATTGTTAAGTCTTACTTCCACCTCATGGTATGTCTATGAGTCTGGATGCAAACCAGTGACTGAACTGTGACATGCATTAGGTATGATTATAGGGTCTATCTGCAGAGAGAGAACTATTGCTGTCCTTCAGTAACATATTAGATTTAATGCTTAATCTTTCCGCCTGTCACAGTTCTATTCTCCGGCTAGATAGTTTTATAGGGATGCTGTGGGAAATGTTTGCAGTTGAGAGACAGTGCTGTAATACGAGAGGAGAAGGAGCTGCTTCGTTCTGCTTCAGCTTTTCCCAGAACACCAATATTAATGCCATTTCTTTCAAAAATTTTTGGTAGTATGAATGTTTGTGGCTTTGGGAGGGAAACTGCTAAACACACTTGGCGCACTCACCCAAGGATCAATAAAGTATATAAAAGATGCATGGTGCCTTATTCATTTGGTGGTGCTTTTACCCCACTTTCCCATACCATGAATGACTAAAATGTATTTTGCATCCAGTATAACTAGACTTTTGTCTCCTGAAACACATGGGATCAGAAAAGCAGTGGAAAAAAATAGCGGGCAAAAAACCAAAATATGTTCATAGAGAAATTACTGGATGTTAACAATAGAACTTTGCTACTCAAAGGGAGAAAAATTGAACTTTTCTGCAACTGTCACATAACGAACTGGCTTGAGGATGGGATGTTGGCTCATTGGTCTTTGTACTCTTTTGAAAGTTCACAGCTGTTTGCACCAAATTCACATAGAGTGCAAATATTTTAGCACCATGTTTTTCATGATCTAGCAGCTGGTTTGCTATGTTTGGTGGCCATCCTGTTATATTAACAGCAAAATTGTGGTATAGTTCAAAAACTGGAGTGTTCAGAAGTATTTGCAGGAAACTTCAGTTTTATGCAGCATTAGCTTCTTGCTGTAGTAATTTGAAAAAAAAAAAAGTATAAAAAGTTAGTGTACCCTTTCCTAACTTACATTAAATATTTTAAGGGCCCCATTTGATCTTATATTTTTCAAAACAGAATATTTAAATAGTCACCCTCTACTTGTGCACCAGCAGATTTGCGGGAGGTGCACTTGCAAACTCTGTATGGCCCATGGAGCCAGCACAACGCTTGACTCTGCCTCTGCTCTGTAGCTATCCCCCAAGATACTCACTGTCCAATACTGTATAAAGGCAAACATAAAAGAAGTTTCTATGGGCCTAAGTGTGCAAGGATTAAGCTGGAGGAGAAAAACAGGGGCAGAGGGTTTGTTTGAAGGCTAAGACTGAGGGAGAATCCAGTGAATTCATGCTCTTCTCTCAATGCTGACTTTTGCCCCTGGATTCTAGTGACCAGTTGTAACCCTGAATATGGAATGTTCTGAGCTCTAAGGCAGACTTCAAGGGTAGTGCATGGAAGATTGCATAAGGCTCTGAAGAATCCCAGATTCCCTAAAGTCCTTTGGGGGAAATCAGAATCATTCACAAAGGGAAGTATTTGTTTTCTGCAGTGCACATAATCTCCAGAACTTCCCTGCCCTTTGGAAGGAAGGGAGTTTTATTTAGCTTTTAATCCCAGTTCTAAACAAGATATATATCCAAGTATTTTAATGATTTTTCTGTGGTTTAGTCTTTACAAAATTATTGAAAATAATACGAACTGTCATATTGTTAATAATTTTAAAAACTGTTATGAATAGGATTAAAAAAGAGAGATACACATATGTGTACTATATGTGTAGGCAGATATACACCGTCGTATACAATCCACTAGATGGATTTATGAACAGAGTGTTCAGAATCAAAAATTAGACTCCTGGTAAGTAAGGAGAAATATCTGTTGTTAAACTACTTATAGAGTCTGGATCACAGCAGCAGTTGGGAAAGGAGCTTCTGCACCTGCACCTTCTGCCACTGCAAGGACTAAGCACAATTTGCTAGAAGAGAGGTTCTGGCTGGCTCCTGATGCTCTCTCCAGTGATAGTGTTGAAAAGACCAGAGTGTATCCAGCCAAGAATCGTACAGATTGCTGAATATACAAAACATTATGTAAGAGCTTGAGGTAATTTAAATTAGATGTCTCATACGTGCTCAGAGTGCATGTAAGGGCACCATATGGCCATAAAAGTGGCAAAGGTGTATGCTGAAATGTTCTAATAATTAGCTTTAGCAGACAGCTGAATAGTCTGCTTAAAAAGACAGGCTTATTCATTGTCTTCGGTTACTTTTCTTTTTCCGAGCTGAAAGAAATTATTACTGCTCTTTGTGTTGGTTTGTTTTCTTAACATAACTATCTGCTTTTCACTTTAGTTGCTGTATTTGCTAAATAATGTAATAATTTTTCAACCCATAAAATCTTAACCGATAGCAAAGGCACTAGCAGTAACAATTTCATTAAAATAATTACCTTTAAATCATTTTGAACATACAGCTGTAGCTATGCCTACAGTAAGGGATAGAAATGACCTCTAGAGAACATGCTTGCATTTCTAGCTAGCATAGAGCTTCCACAGTAGCACTATATTTTCTCCTTAGTCAGTTCTGACATCAGAAATAAGCCAAAGAATATTCAAAAGAGAAAATGGAAAAAGACATCAGCAAAGTTTTGTGACTAATACCCACTCAAATACCAACTTGTTTCTATTTCATGCAGTGTAAAAGCTGCAGTCCTCAACATTATAGCTAGAAAAAAAAATAAGCTCGTGCTCCTGCCACAACCATTCAATTACCACAGACTTAAGTTTTGTAAAGAGCAGCACCTTAAATGCATTATTTTTGGGGAAGTGGACTAAACAGAGTTTTTCTTTCAAATACCATTATAAGGCCAAGTCAATCTTTTTTCTCTGTGTTAGACCAGTCACTGTTTCTGTTGTCAGAAATATGTGACTAGATTGACAGTGCAATATGTGCTGTGTAAGTAAAAGTGGCCAGGATCATAGAGGCATGGGATTACAAGGAACTTCATAAGGTCACATACGCCTGTATGGGAATATTTTCCTGGCACATTTTACATTCTTAATGCTATGAATGGCTATAATTTTCTTAGAAACTGACAAAGACAGTGACTCTAGGACTTCCCAAGGCAACCTGTGACAGTAGCTCATTATTTCTATGACTGAAAATTGATCATGCCCTCTGCTCAGCATTGGTGAGACTGCACCTCGAGAAGAGTGTTTAGTTCTGGGCTCTTCACTACCAGAAGGACATCAAGATGCTGGACTGAGTTCAGAGAAGTGCAACCAAGATAGTTGAAGGGTCTGGAGAACAAGCCCTGTTAGGAGAGGCTGAGGGAATTTGAAATGTTCAGTTTGGAGAAGAGTAGGATGAGAGGATTACTTATTCATCTCATCCTCCTCTTATCTCTTATGAGAGGGACCTTATCCCTCTCTACAACTACCTGAAAAAGGTTGTAGGGAGGTGGGTGCTGGCCTCTTCTCTCAAGTGAGCAATGATAGCACTAGAAGAAATGGCCTGAAGTTTCACCAGGGAGGCTTAAACTATATAGGAGGAAGAACTGCTTTACTGAGAGAGTAGTTAGGTGTTGGAATGGACTGCCCAGGGATGTGGTGTAATCACCATCCCTGGAAGTATTTAAAAAATTTATAGATGATACACTTAAGGATGATACAGTAGTGGCTGATACAGATATTGATATATATATATGTAGATAAATTTATTGGGAGGGGGATGTTAACAGTTGGATGCGGTGATCTTAGAGAACCTTTCCAACTGTGATGATTCTGTGATTCTGTAATTAACTAGCAATCTGAGAAAGAGCAATAATTTAATGGTTTCAGTAGTATAGTAGGACCTGAAGAACTGAGTATTGTAACCCATTGGCATATTGAGCTTGTCTTGCTATATCATTCTATCTGCCTCAGTCTTTGCTTCTGGTTAAGTGGAAACCAAGTATGTATAAAGCACATTGAGACCTGCAAGTGAAAGGAACGAGGTATTACCAGGAAAATACCAGTACTAATTAACCATACATATCATACCATGATATGACCCATAACTCTAAGAACTGGTACATGTTCTATACATTACAGGATCACGTGAGGGAAATTTTATGCTAAATTTCTCTAATACTTTAGTTACCTGTAGCTACTAAAGTAGTGTCAGAGAGAAACTGGGTTTTTTAAGATGTGCACTTATGATATCCAAATCACACAGCTAAGTCATTCCTACTCCATCTTTCCAAAATCTGATTTAAAGTGATAACTTGAAAAAACTTAGTAATTTATCCAGACTGTTAACTGCTATACCCCATCCTAGAGCAATATTAGTAACCTGTAGAGGGGGGATTTTATGTTTAGAGTACTCTTTTTTGTCATATCTTTTCTTGATGTTTCATTGTCCAAGGTGAAATTTTTAGTGCTGAGCTGTGCTGTTCACAAAAGTTATTAATCCAGGAGAAGGTTGCTAATCCTCCGTGGAACTGTGAGACAGGCCAAAAGCAGCAAAAATTTTAAATACTGTCTTAGTTTCTCTCATTAGACCCTCTCTCTAACTACTCTTGCTGGTCTGAGGTTACAACCAAGCATTTATTTTTTTAATGAAAACTGCAAATCTCAAGTAGTTACATTAATGTATACTTATATAATACAAGCATCTGCACAACTGGGAAAAATAAAAATTATTTTAAAAAATGTGTCATGAAATTGCAAGATCATGCAAATTTCTGAATATAGTACTATTCCCAGCTCACACCCCTGCTGTCTGATGCTTTCTTTGGTTGTAAATCTGTCCTTGAATTTTGAGACAGCAGTGAGCGCTAGGGAGTGGCAGTAACTGTAGCTTACTGTACTCCTATCACTAAAGAATTTATCAGCTGTTTAGCAATTGTAAGAGAACATGATCATATTTTCATTTCTGGAATTCCTGCAGTTTTAAAGAAATGTGATAAGTAAATTCTTGTCTCTGTCCTACACATTTGCTAATGCACATTATGCGGAATTATTAATAAAGTGGATGACTGGCAGTGCATTGTCTTAATTTTTAATTCCCATAGAAGTTGGTATTAAATAGTCTTTACTACTTTTGAACAATCTAAAAATGTTTCTCTTGTTCAGCATTCCTCTGTACTTTTTCTCTTTTGGAACTATATTTGTCTACATACACATCTAGTCATATATACAAGTATATTGTACCTAGTCCTTCTGCATAGAAACAGTTCTAAAATAGACATCCCTGAATGAGCTGCTGCTGAATGCTTGAAGCTATTCTATATGCTTGAATTAATGTTTCACTCATTAGCTGATGCAGAGTGCTGAGAAACCTTGCATATGTACCATGCCATATGAAAAAAGACCACATTCAACTGCTTGTTCCACTTAGTTTGGTTGCACAGACGTTGCAATAAATTCCTGTTATAGTACTGAATGAGTTACTTTAGCCATTAAAATGAATCTAGATAATCCAAACAGGATGACTTATAAAAATTCATAGGACTCTTGAAAATAATTGTCATGGTTTTAAAAATAGGGTGCAAATTCTGAAAGTTTCCTATGCCTTATTTCTATTCCAAGACTAACCCAGTGAATTCTTTGTAAATTCCTTGATTTGGTGACCTGTGGAGTTTTCTGTCAGTGGACTTTCCAGACGATTAACCAAATCACTCAAGTGCTGTATAGGTGTCACTGACTGTATGGAAGGTAAAGCTTTATTTCAGGCATCTGTATTAACTGAATAATGTTGACTGCATAAATACACTGTTCAGCCATTTGAATTTCGACACAATTTATGTTTTCTCATGTTCTCTTATAAGTCAAATTCTATTTTATATGTTAAACAGTACTGCTATGTATGTATCTGAAAAGATAGAAATGGTGTGGCCAGGTTAGAGCAAATTTTCTGCCTTATAATTTTGGAGGAGTGTGTAATTACTTGCAATAATAAATGTTTAAATTATAAAGCATTGTCCATTGCAATATTTTGCTCTTACATTTTGCTCCAAAATCCAAACTAATAAACCTGCTGATGTTTTCCCCTCAGTGTAAAAGGAAATTATTTTCCAGTGAGCTGATGAAGAATTAAGAGCCTTTCCCTATTTGGTTTTTATTCTGTGCTGAATCTATGATCTTCTGTTTACCCTTAATCTGACAATCATTACAGTTTGACAGGAAACTCTCAAACTGGAATAAATAAGATCTTTTTATAGCAATAATGAACTGCCATCACTAGCCTTATGCTGAAGTATTCACCATCCGTGAGACAAAGAACATCACACGCAGGTTTCCAGTTTGCACAATGGTTGGACTTAACTCATCTTTTACATCTAGGTCTATGATCCATATTTAGTCAGAAGCTCATTCCTCACTTTCCAGAAAACTGTTCAGAGCAGTTTCTTTCTACGCTCAGTCAGCCTTCATTCTATTTCACATTCAATGCCTATGGGATTCTTTAAAAAAAGATGTATATGTATTTATGCAAGGCCTGTTTTCTCTAATTTAAACAACTGAATATTTCACATTACTTAGAGTACAGCTGCTCATTTTAGTTTCAGTCACCTAGGAAGACTAAAATCTTGAAAGCTGAAAGTAGGTATGTTAGCAAATGTTTTGGGAGTTGTATAATGCTATTCATGATGTAGATTTTCATTAATATGTCTATCTTAAATGTCTCTTTCCTGTTCAGTAGCAATCATTTCAGATTGCTTCAGATGGACCAGATTAAACTTAGACATCTGAATGATGTAAGGCTTATTGTTCAGATAGATAGGTGCATGTCGAAGTTCCTCTAGATTTTTATGGTACAAGTATAAAATAGTATTTCAAATTTTCTAAGCAGGTCTGTATATTTTTGCTTTAAAAGGGATATTTTTCCTTCCTGTTTTTGTTAGTAGTCACTTTTGTTGTGATTTCCATGAAGTCACTCCTACTGCAGAACAGTCTATTCCACGGCTTAAAGATAACCAAATGTAGACAGAGGTAGTCAGCACAGTGCCATTTGCTATATGGGAACTGCTAGGAGAAGCAGTAGCTTCAACTGCTAGTTGAAGCATCTATACAGAAGCAGTAGCATCACTTCTGTTCTTCCTTTAAACACACCCCAAGAGCTTAGGTAGGTCGTGGTGAGAGAGACGTCCTGTGATGCCTTTGTGGTGCCATGGAGGGGACTACAGGGTGCCAGCTCAAGTGTCCTTAGGGTGACTTGAAGCTGCTCCTCCTAAGACAGAGAGTAAGTTCAAGAAAAAAATGCTTGCCACAGATGCTGAACACTCAAAATGAGTAAGCAAAGGCACAGTGTGTGGTTATGGAACCTTTATTTGTGAAAAAAAACACTGGTTTTAAAAGGGATTATGGCTTACCAAAGATGTAGGCTAAGGTATTGCCAGTATCTAGAATTCATGCTATAGAAATATTAGCCAGTTACTGAACAGCAACAATGCAATATTTGCAGAGTACATGTAAGAAAAATTATCTCTCTGTTTTATTATATTACTCAGGGAGTGGGTACATTAATAAAGTTAAGCTGAAATTAACTCTATGAAGCATGTTTTCACCTAGTATTCTTTCAAATAAATGGGAAAAGAGTGCAGAAACTTCCTGAATCATTGGAGATGTATGAAATAATGAATGAATTAGAGAATACAGGTTGTTAGGCCTTATTTGGAGTTTACTTTTCTTCCTCATTGTTGTCCATGTTTCTTGTAGGTGATTCTCCTACATCCTCAAATCTTCTCTACACAGCTTAAGGTCATACCACACAGGGGCTTTGTTCAGGCCTTCCCCTTTAATCAATCAGATTTGGTGTTCAGTGGATGTAGGTTGTAGGATTTGGTGTTCATGGCTGTGCATGGATGTATACACCTAGGGATCTATTGTTGCTTTCAATAATGAACTTGGGTATTTCACGGGTTGACTGCATGTCCATCAAGTACACAGTTCATATTCATTATGCACTACAGCAGGAAATGGATACTGGACTGCAAGAGATAAAAAAAAAGCACAAGCATGGCTACAGCACGCTCCAGCAGAAGCATATTAAATGTTTAAGCCACTGTATTCCAAGAGGTGAGATTTCAGTTTCTATTACTGCTAAAAATGACTAAATATAGAAGCAAACGAAAAATCTGCTACAGAGGGATGCTAACATAAAGGGCATCTTTTCCCCCTTGCAGCTACGTGATCCTGCCTGAATAGGGGTAAAAGGAATGCAAGTAAAAGCAGCATATGACTGATAAATCTTCAGTTTCCCTAGAGGTACTACAGGCAAGCCTGAGAGGTGTGAAGTTGCTTTGAGCGTGAAAACATAACCATAATGAAATGTGAATAAAAAGAAAATAAACAGAACGTTTCCTAATCAGGTTTTTACAGTGTCATCTCCAGCCCAAGATACTGACTAAACCATGGTCCCTGCAGGTACTTCTGCTTTAGCATCACTGACTGCTGCTGCTGCAGCCTCTACCCACAGAGACTCTTAACAAGTAGAAGCTGTTAGGTGAACTAATGAGCCTGAGAAAGTGAAATGAAATCCATCGTTCACTAAAGCTTCTCCTGTAATTCTGGGTCTTTTCCATTCTCTGTGGTGAGAGATACAGCCAGCCCTGCCTTGAAAATGCAAGTGCTTGCTGAATTAATTCCTGTTTTGGAAACCACTGAAAGATTGTCATAGCTTCAAATGAAAATTTTTCTTGAACCTACAGAGAAAGATGTCTTCTTCATTCTTTTATAGTAAAGGCAGCCCTGAAACCTGCAGAAATCAAGCACTTCTGCACAAACACTGCCCTCTCTATTTCCCAAATAATTTATACTGATGATTAATATAGGCTTTATCCTAGGGCTGCTTGGTCCAGTTGAATTTCAAATGTAACATGCATTTGAAGCTGTAAAAGTTATATATAAATATGGAAAAAACAGCACATTGACAGCTTTTGCCACAGGAAGATAGCTTCCTTGATAACATCCTTGCCCCTGCAATTAGGATGTTCTGCATGTATTTCATTTACATAGAAATGCTTACCCATTTTCACTGTTCCATGCCTTGACCTCATATACTAATATAATTCTTTTAGCTGGGTTTTTTTAAGAAAAAGCAAAGCTTCACTTAATACAGTCTTAAAATTTTCACATTGAACAAAAGGGACATAATGGCATTTTTTCTTGTACCTGCAAGGCACACTTACCGTCTCAGTGATACTAAGCTTGAAAGTCAATTTTCCATGAGAAGACAGTAGAAGACACCCTGCAGAACCAAACTCCTGCCAATCTCCATTCACTGTGTGACTCATAATACCTGGCCAGGTAGCAGAAAAACTTCTAGTCTAAGCAAGACATAAGCATTATGTACACAATTCTTGCTGGTATTTCATGACCTGTGCAACAAACTTACATTGTCATAATGAGTATTAGGCTATTTGATGTGTTTGTTAAAGCATTAGTTTCTAAGGGCATGGGGATATGAGAGCCTTTCAATTTTTATGTTAAATCATCTGAAAACCTCCCCTTGTGGCTGAAAAACTAACTGTGTGCAATGTGTAATGCAGATTCAAAATCTGATACTTTTTTGGTGTCGACTTTAGATTTTTATCATTGGGATTGTTGAGACATTACTATGTTAGAGAATTTTGCAATAAAAAAAACATTATAACACAGAAATTTAAGTTAAAAGTGCTCCAGGATTTCCATAAATTCTGATGTACTAGCATTGAAGTCAATGTGCAGTACAACAATTTTATTTCCTTTGCCACTAAAAAAAATCACAATTTTTAGTGAAAAACTTATTTTCCTAATATTTCTTAACAATTTCAACTACTTTTTGGAACCAAAACCTTGAAATTTTTGAAACTGAAGGACAACTAAGTAGTTATTTTAAACACTTTATGCTAGTTGACTTGATAAATCAAGATAAATTTTAGTCAGGCATGTTTATGTGCTTGTCGAGAGCACAACACATTGAGGAAAAAAAGAGTATTCCCTTCCATATGCAAGCTCCAGGAGCAGTTTTAAAGTCATGATGAGTCAATTCCGAGTTCCCCTTGAGCGTGAGAGCTTTAAAGGCCAGAACACTGACTGCTAATTACTTGAATGAAAATGTGTGTTTTCTAAATGTGTGATAAACTGCTCTTGAAACATGAGGAGCAGCAAATAAGATGTGGTTTTCAGCTACTGATTTCCTAGGGACTCCATATAGTTGTTTTAGGCTTGTTTTTGCATTAATTTTGCAAACTCTGCTTTTAACACAAGACCTAACTTGACGTCCCAAAAGCTGTCATTAGAATATGTCTCACATTTTCTTTTTTATCTGAGGTATCACCCATGAGACAGTGCTACTATACGCTGTTTGCATTTTGGCAACATAGTCCTCATGGCCACAGCAAAGAGTTTGGCAGATGCAGCCATGGACCTTATATTTATGATATGAAGGTGCAAGACCAAGCACTGTGGAAATGATGTTCACAGAACTTGAATCATGTCAGGAATGATCCCTGAAGTTCACTGCTCCAGCTTTTGTTGATCAGGCCAAAAGTCAAATTTTCCAGAATATTTTAGAGCTATTTGTCATTGACTGCAGAGGAAGGCGTGTTCTTAAATACTTCGGGCTGCCTGGACCCAGCTCCTATGAATAAATATGTGTATGGATATAAGTACTTCTTATATAAGTACTTAAATTACATTATCACAATGGCCTCCTGAAAACAGTACATAGTATATACATAAATATTGCACTTATAATGTGTAGTATTTTAGATATAAACACATACATGGGTCTTCAATAATCTCCTCTGGTTTTCAGGTTCCTTTCCCCACCATTAGGATAGCCAGGTGGGCTCCTGTGGAAGTTCAGAGAAAGGGGATACACTGAGGGTCTTGTTACAATCATTTATAAAAATGACACATTTTGACAGATTCTCTCTTTTTAAATATTTTATTATTTACAATTGTTACTTCAAAGTCATCTTCTTCCCCTCTCCCACCACAAGAAAATGAACGCTAGTTAAATTTGAACTTAGTTACATGCCACAAGCATAAAATTATTCTGCTCCCTCTGTAGCCAAGGATTATTTTAAAAATACCAATTCCTGCATTCCAAAAAACCTTCCAGACAACTTGATGGGATATTTCTCCCCATTGTAACTACCAAATCGTGACCTGCAGCTCCATTTTTTGGGCTATGCATTGCATTTACATCAGACATCTGCCTGCAGAATTAGTTGAGTGATACATATAGTGATTTCTTTGTGTTATATTTGTGTAAATATTGGCTTAATCATATTTTTCTCTTTTTTTCAGTGGCAGTTTGCAGTACGCAGATGGATATAGACCACCAAAAATTTGGTAGCTATACTGAAATAAAGGTGGAGTCATGCTTGGAGGGCTATTTTGTTACAACATTGGTAGTTGCACACATTGAATGTTTTTCTGCTTAAGGTCAGGTGTACCTTTCATGCAGTGTTTTTCGTATGATATGTTGGACAAATTGTCTTTCACAGTATTCTGCTGCGTGACTGAGATATCCATAATTCAGTGTCATGGGCTTTATTATCTCTTCAAAAAAAAAGGCTTCACAAAATATGTGCTAAGCATTTCTGCTAATACTGCAGTAAGTGTGTGGTTTAGCAGATGGTTTATACTACATTTGAATGATCTTTTCACTGTTTTTCTGTGAGTAGGTCATGCTGGCTGATTTTAAGTTGTGTTAAGTTCATTGCCACCAGCTGTAGGGTCATTTGTTTATTTCTTTGTTCCTTTTCCTCTTTTTCTACGAAGGTGATCTGGGGTCAGAACTGGGAAATAATATATTATTTATAGTGCTTTTATCACTATAATGCTCTAATTAACTGATCTTTTGGTCCTTTTCTGATTATTGCAGTGTGACAAACTAAGCTGAAAAAAAACAACTACAATCTCTGACAGTTTTTGGTTTTTTTTAAGCAGAATCTCCATATTAATATCCATTAAAGTACTCAGATCAGCGTGTGCAAACTTTTCTTCTTTTGAGAACAGTTTCGCATATCAGAAGCACAATAATTCCAGATAGATACGTGCTTGCTGGTGGAGCATGAGACCTGCCATTGCAGGACTCATTCTGGACCTTTTGAGAAACAGACCTCATGACAAAAATAAACACGTTTTAATATGGGTTTCGACTGATAGAAAGTGGAAAGATTTCATTATAGAAATGTGACAGAGTATGCTTAAAGTTTATTCACTCTTTGTATCAGGGAAGCCCCTTGCCTCTTAAAACAGGCAACTACATGCTTTTTTACTTTTTTTGTAAGTTATAATATGAATTAAAGGAAAAGTTCACATGCTATGCCGTAATATCATATAATATTGTCTTGCAATGTACTGAGTTTCTTTAAATTGCATTCTTTCTGTCTGAGATTTAAACTTGTACTTTACATTGACATTGTCTTCACTGTAAAGTAAGCTGATGCTTCCCCCCAAAAGTCATGTATTTTTATCTATTTTGGGTTATTGTTTTATTTACTTTGAGAACAGAAGAGCTATTATGAGGATCATGCACAGTAAAACTATTTCATGTGACAGTGTTGGAATGAGCATTCAACATAAATGAATGCTAGCAAAACTCTATCTTGCTTTCCCTGTAACTGTTTTCCCTACTGTAAGAAACCAAAGCAGAACTCCCTTCTGGGAATGAGAGGTGCGTGCAAATGGCTGGGAGAGGGAGTAGGATGCCAGAGCTGAATAACAAAATCATCAGTCAGCTTCCCATGTGCGTGCCTGGGTAAGCTTCCACAAATCATGGCTGTTGTTGTAGTCATAAGTTTTATGTCCCTGTCCAGAGAAAGAAGGAAAAAAATAAATATAAGATAAACTAATTATATGGATATGCATGCTGTGGCCAAACGGATTATTCTGTGTGTCCCCTTTGTGTCAGTCCTTCTTTGGTCTGTCACAGTATCATGTGTGGAAGAGATTAATTTTTAAATCATGTTCTGTTGTCTTAAAAACTGAGACATATGCTGATGTCCTACTCCAATGTAATAACCATTAATCAAGAAGTTTCTTTTCCTGTACTAATGATTTATAAATCATATAGATGTTGCTGGAGGATTTGCCAAAATATGCAAAAAAGAATTGTTCATCTTACTGTATAGGGTTTATAGGGAAAAGCAAATCACCAGTAAAATAGATATGATTTTAAAAATATAATTTAAATTTTTTTGATAGAATCCTTGTTTGATTTAATAATAGTAGTATGAACTACAGTATGAACCCTCCAACAATAACAAAAATATTAACACTGTACTCTTCAGTACAATCTGATTTAAAGGAACCAGTTTAAAAATAAGTACTTCACAGATACTTCCTAGCATGATATTAATGAAAGTTTTATACTTTAAATAATATTAATATTTTTTATTCAGTACATTTTTTTCTTTTGAGTACAGACATTGCTTCCAGACAATTTGTGAAAAAAGCAAGGACCTCAAAGTTCAGAGTACTAATCCAGATTTGCCTTTTGACTGTGCTTTTGCCACTCCTTAATTTTTTCCTGCTGGGAAGTAAGTGTTTTTTTCTTGCTGACTTATGGACAATGTGTTATTTTATTTACCTAAAATTGTATACTAAGATCCTAATTTACCATCCTTTGGTTTTTTTGTGGTTTTGTTTTTTATTTTGTTTGTTTTTTTTTAAATGGAACTGCCTATTTTTTTCACTCAAAAGAGAAATTTGACACTAAAAAAAAAAGGAACTTTGTAGCTATTAAGGCATTAAGGAAATGTGAGCTTAGAGCTCACTGATTTCCTGCCCTGGACTCTAGTTTTGAAAGATATATATTACACAAACAAGCCATAGTATTTTAAAACAGGTTTTCATTAATGCTTCAGAGATCTTACAGTTGGTTTATATTTTTTTTTTAAATTTCTGAAGTTTAGGTCATAAATTAAAAAATGTCAAAGATAAAAATTCAAGTTATAACAATTTTTCGCTAGAGCTTGTTCTTATGTGTTGTGAAAGAATTACACTGCTCAGGGTCCTCTTTCTGTTCAAGGTTTTCTTTCCCTCTTCTGGCCCCTTGCAGCTTCTTTTCAAAATAGCTTTCTTCTGCCAACCATTTCTGTGCAGCTGACCATGGATGGGTGCTGTGCTATCAAACAGACATTCCTGTAGTTGCACAGTAGACTGGCAAAAGACTATTTATTACAGAAAGTGAGCAGAATAATTTAAGACTACTTTGATGTTTTCTTCCCTATGAAAATCACAAACACGTCTTCTTCCCATGTTTATAACCAGCAACAACAAATTTCAAAAGCTTGGGGAAAAAATGGCTGAGATATTTGAATTTTGGGGTAGTTATAATATGATTGTAGTGGTCTGGAGAAGCTGTTTTAAATTCTCTTCAGGACTGTGTGTTTTCTGTATATGACCACTTGATATTTCCACCTCATATTAGTATTGAAAGGATTTGTTCCATATTGCCTTTCCAAGAGTTCTTCTGAACAGCAAGTACTGGAGCATAAAGACCTTCCACACACATTGAGCTGGGAGTCTCATTAATAATCATTATGATGTAAGTGGATTTTAGAATTTTCCTCTATATCTGTTTTCTCTGAGAAAGCCTGCTGCTAACAGTTTGTTTATATCTTCAGAAAAAGTAATTAAAATACCTAAGAAAGTGTAAACTACATTCTGTCCATAAGTTTTTTTCCTGCTTCTTTAACCACATAACACACTATGTCTAAGTGTAACTTGTGATAGTGGCTGTTCTAACGCCTTTTAGTTGGCAGGGCTCTTCTCCCTGGAGTGCTGCTGTGTAGGCAGAAGGTGCTTTCTGCTCTTGATGCTTCCAAGTTCTGCTCCGTCACAGTCAGTGCTCGTGTGTGTGCTGCTGCCATCCCTGTTTGGTGCAAGAGGAAAATAATTCAGGAAAGATTTTACCAGAGTAAACCTCAGTCAAGTTTTGGTGAGCATAGACCTCCCTTGTCCTCAGTGTTAGAGTAGCCCTGGACCTGTAGATCCAGACCTTCCTTAGACACGATGAGCCTATGCATGCTGCCAGAAATGCAAAAGAAATCGTTGGTATACTGGAGTTACAAAGGTCAGGGACTTTGTGTAGCGGGCAAGAAAGTATCCAGAGGAAGTGTGTAAGGAAGGCTAAAAGAAGTGCTTGTCTTACAACCTGCATAAGGAAAGGGGAACTTCATAGGAAAACATCAAAAGGATCCAATACAGCTGCATGCACTGTCTAGCCAAAGGAGGGCTCTGGCAGGGAAGTGAGAATAACATTAATATTGGCATTTTTCTATGATTAAAAAAGGAAGACTGTGCTTCTAATTGTTTCACATAATGCATTCAAAATGTGCTTGATAGCCATGGAGAACATTTGATGGAGTGTTTACAGAATAACATACAGAACAATTAGAACAGCAGATTATTGTGTATCTCTGGAATTGCTCTTATTTCCCCCTGCCTCCTTTCCTTAGCTCCACTGTTGGTTTTTTCCATTCTTAAACTCTTTTTGGATTTTTGCTCTTCTGGCAGCTTGGGCTGATTTTAAATATCTCATCAAACTATTTTATTCATATGAACAGTATATTTGTATAATCTTCTCTCTGATCCATGGATAAGAAAGCCCTGATGAATTTCTGAGTCAATGCTTGAGCTCAAAACTAAACAAAAATTTCTCACCCACCCATATTTATGCTGTCTTTAAAAAGCCACAATGCAGAAGCCTCTTAAACAGGCAGTCTGACAGCAGCAATCCCACACTTCTTGGCTTCTCACCTATTTTTAACTAGACTTCTCTAGCCTGTATTTTAGCAAGTGCAGAGCCAGAAGGTCAGATTGTCCCCAGGCCAGTGTAGAAGAGTTGGAAGAATAACTGAATGCTGAACACACAAAATAAGGACTGAAGCAGAGTACAATGTTGGTGCCAATTTGTTGACAAGAATCTAAGACCTACTTCTGTCTCGATTATAGATTTTCATTTGTCTGGTATAGGTTGCAATCTGTGACAAAAAATATTTAATTAACTTGGGCTCTGAGTTCACTCACAGGAAGTTAAAAAAAGTTTAATTAATTAATAATAAAAATGTCAATTTTTGGTGACTACCTGGCCAATGATTCTTAGGGTAACTGATACGAGTAGCTTCACATGAATTCATGTATTTGACTGATTCATTGAACTGAAGAATGTTGAATTCTTTCATTCAAAAGAAAGAATGAATTTCATCCTTCCCCATGAATTCAGTCATTTGAAAATTAAAAAAAAAAAAAAAAATTAAAAAAAAATTGTTAACACATGTTTAGAATCTATCCAGTTTGGTCATACCTGTGAGCAACATGAAAACTCTGAATTTCAAGTCCTAGTTGGATTTCTGTGTGACATCTTCCTTGAAATGAAAGACAGCAAAATTCTAGATACATATGCATTAAGTGTAGCTGCTTACCTTATGCCATTTGCACCAGTAGTATGCATGAGGATGGCTGTGCTTCTGCAAGTGTGTGGGTATGTTGAAAGAAATCCATATAACATTCGCATATCCCTAGCTCAGCTCTGATGAAGCTCTTGTATGAAAGAAAAGGTAAAATACTAGAGGAGGAGTATACTAACTGGCCTGGGTGTAAGGGCTGAATCTGATGTAGCGTTCATGGTTCATCTGTGACTGCTGCTGTGATATTGGCATTGTCATAGGAGACCCCTGACACTATCTCAGGTGTAATTGTTTGTTCTTTTTGACTGGCTTGTACTTTAGAAATATCAGTTCAGATACCTGGAGAATTAGGACAATCATCAGACATCTGATGGCAGGTGTAGTGTTTGTTTTATGTCTAACAAATGGTGTGATGAAGCAGGCAGGGAAAGGTTGGACAAACAGCTCAAGGCACATTTTTTTATAAGTTTTAAAATATTTAACTACTGAGTAGAATTTTAAATATCCTGTTTATTTTTAGATTTTGTGCATTGTGTGTATTTTGGGAATATTTCCACATGATAGAATTAACAAGAACACTGCCTCATTAAAGTTGCCTCAAAGGGACCTTTTGAAGAAAAATAAATTCTATCATGAATATTGTTTTTGCATAGTCTGTGGAGCTATTTAATACTATGTGTCTCTATTAAAATATTTCATAAATTAGAAATATTTGTGTAGTATTCACAGTTAAGTGCATAAATGACCTGTTATTTCCTTTCTACTTGCTTGGTACATTCAACAAATTGTTACATCAATATACTAAAATGTTATATGATTTGGATGCATGGAGCATATTAGCTTTCTTTTAGTACCTCATCTGACAAACACATGCTTCACTTTGCCATAGCAAAACTCTAACTTTAATCCACTGTATAGCACAGTACTAAAAAATATTCATATAGCCTTGAAGATGAGAATTAAATACCAGTGACCTGGTTTTGTTTGTCTATACCACCCAATGAGATCCACCTGCAGAACGAAACCAGACCATAGCATGTATACAAAAGCTTGAATTACAGTCCATACATGACTGTTACAGCAAAGTGAAAACAGAAAAATTCTTTTTTCAAAAGAAGAAATATGCTTAAAATTCAGCTCTTCACTACATTTGGGTTAGCTGTGTGTGCAGTGCTGCTGAAGAGGAGCATGGCTGAGTGGTGCAATTGAAGCTTACATTCATACTGAGAATTGTACATTGTGTTTTGCTTCATAAATAATGTGAATAGGGGCAAACCAGAGTTCAGTTATCAGAACTTTCAGAAGTTGGAAAATAAAATTTTCACAGATTAGGTTCAAAATATAACTTGGGTAATGTGTAAGTATTTTATTACAGGCAACCATGAAATATAACTAACACCTGTCTCTCGTGCAATGCTATTATGATAAGGTAAATAAATTATGGGAAACTTTCATTATTCTCAAACCAAACATTAGAAAACTTTAGGAAAATATGTTGTAGCTTAGTGGGAATGTATTTTTTGAAGCATGTAACAAATTTATCCTTGCTTTTTACCTTATGTAATATGAATGCAATATTTTTTTACAGCAATATACATTTTGTTTGCAATTCAGATTATAAAGGTAAGGGTATTTATTTGACATGTGAATATTTTAATATTACTTGTCCTGGCTAGAGCTAATATTCTTTGAGCAACTTACTTTTTAAACTGCCATACCTTAATGTATGTACTGTACACTACAGTATTTCTAAATTTGTCAGGAAAAAGATAACTTTTGCTGGAGTCATTGAAATATTACTGCAGTGGTTTCAAAGTTCATAAACAAGTAGCCACATTCCAAGACCTGACTTGTGCTGAATGTAGACTATATCTGGGAGTCTTCTCCTTTTTAAATAGTAAAATTTTCATATGGGAGGCGTAAACAAGAAACCTTGAGAGAATGGTAACTGTTTATATTCCCAATAGCTTGAAGCTATGTATGGATATGACATGATGCTCCCCTGTGGAGCAAATATTTGTAATTGTGAGGATGGTCGATGTTGAAATAATAATCAGTTTGGTGCAGTTTCAAGGAGAAGACATAATTACATAAAATAAATATGCTGGATTGACCTTACTGTCTAAAAAAACTGTAAGTAACCTCAGAAGGAGAGGCATATGCTACGAGGTTATTTCATTCTCAGGCTAGATATTTTCCTTTGAGTGTCTACTATACATTTCACAATAAGTGATGTGACCTTTACTGTGGCATTTTTAGACTTCTACATAATGATTTGAAATGTGGTTTTGCAAAAAGGGAGGAAGCAACACTAATCTACATGTTTAACAGTTCTCTCAGGCTTCATACTGAGGGTTGTTTTGTTTTTTTTTATAAGACAGATTTAGTGACAGTTAAATCTCTAAATTTTGCATCAGAATAACTATTCTTGTATGATGCTTCTTTACTGTGTACATTTTCTTTCCAAAAAGTCTTCTATAGCCTAAGAACCTTTTTATTTGGAATTTCCAGCAGACTGTTTTTATTCAAAACCTAAGTAAGTATTGGCTGTTTATGGCCCAATACCATCTTCACTTAAAATATTTAATTCACAAATGAAACTCTGACTTGGCAGATCAGAATCAAAAAGTAAAAAAGCAGAATTCTTCCTGCACCCAGATCAGCTCAGTGTAAAGTGGTGGGTGGAAGATTTAGAATTCTGCTTTATTTGTAATGTTACAGTTATTCTGAAGTCCATTTCTGATGGATTTTCCTCTGTTTTTTTCTCTTGCATCACTAACCTTAGCACGGGGAATTACATGGCTCAGGGTTTATGCAGTCTGTTAGTTCTCCGGTGCTGCTATTTCCTTCTCCAGTGCATGCAAAAAGCTTAAGGGATTCAAATGTACATGAGGCAGCCCTCCAAGCTATATGCACCTGATGCACCACGTTTAGCTGCATACAGGAGGGAATGTAGGGCTAGCTGAAGAAAGCAGCAGTCAGGCTCTCAAATCACAAAAGGGAACAGGTGCATTTTCACGCTGCAAATTAGGCCTTCAGCAAAATTTAATGTCTCTTGATGGGCTTCTCTGTGAAGGAAAGCAGCAATGGCATTTAGCCAGAGCCATAAGAGTTACAATTTACAGGGCAAAGGTAGGTATTGTTCAGCAGCTGGTTAGAATCTGGCTTTGGTAAATCAAAACAGACTTGAAATTATCTACCATGTCTGTGTTGAGCTCTTCTGCCTCCTGTTCAACTTACCTAATAGTTATAGCAACCACCAGTTAGGTTTTTGTCTACACATGACCTCTTTTTCCTGTTATAATGGCACAGAATTTGTCCAGTACAGAGAGCAAAGGAGGCTTGTTTTCTTACATATAAGAGAAAATCATACTTCTCCACATACCACAACCTCTGCCTTTTTATCTTCTAGTTGATATATTTTCAGTTTATGCAGATAGTCATTGCTAGTCTGACTTCTGTAGCAGGGTACTGATTCTCAGCAGCCTGTCCCTAGGAGTTACAGACTCGTGTCAGATAGGTATTTGATACATACACACTCATGTCACACATTTATAACATAGTGCTCCTTGTTTTCTGTCTCCAGCTCTTTGTCTTAAGATTTCCAATTAAAAACCCCTCTTTCTTTCCAGTCCTCACCAACAATCTCCAATATACAAAAATGGGTTGTCGATTAGATGCAACCTTGAGTAGAACTGGTTTAATGTCAATTCCAAATTTACTTCTTGTCTGCATCTCCAGGGATGGTATCTCCAGAAGACAGGCTGGTTTTTAACACTGTGTTTCAGGGCCTTGGTTCTGCTTTGCTAAGCCCAAAGGTGTGCAATATAACTGGAAAAGACTGAGAATGCCCGTGAACTGAAAGTGTTCAGTTGACAGTAAAATTTTATACAATAGTTTCTTGCCTGCATGTTATCTTTTCTGGGGGGTAAAAAGCATCATTGATTTTAACTTAATTTTTCTTTCATTTGCTTAGCAAATGTGAAAACTCAGCTTTACCAAAATGTCTTTTTTTTTTTTTAAATATCAAGGGTGATTAAGTTAGACCCAAAATATAGCACTTTGTTGTAAATGGATGCAGAACCATAGTGTGAGTATGACTGTTGGAGTTTTCTTAAATGTTGCTATAAAAAGTCTAACATAAAATAAACTGTTTTGTGATATTATTGAAATCACTGAGATAGCACTAGTTTACTGCTTCATAGTGACTGGGAATGTAACAGAGAAGTATTATTTTCATTTGTCCCAAATCTGCCATCCTTCTCTCTGCTAAGTCTTTATGTCATTAAAACTCCCCTACCTATCACAGCTGCAATCAGAGGAGAAATGTGGGGGATGAAAATACTCAGAGCTAAGCTGTAGATGGGACAACTGAATTCCAAAAAAACATGGTAGAAAAAAGCTTACCTAATTTGAGCTAATTTTGATACTATTTTAACATTTTTTGTTGTTGCTTTACAAATGTCTTTGGATACAAGAAAGAAGATGTTCAGTGCCAGGGATCTTTCACCCATCTCACAGCACTGATAGGAGTGAGACCTCTATTTTCATTCTTGTGAGGTCCTGACTGTACTGTGATGTGGATATGCCAAAACACAGATATGCCAAAAATGCTAGTGGGTGTAGAGAGACATTGTCAACCAGGTGCCTTGAGTTGCCAAAGAGTGGGTGTGAGTCCACCTGTGCCTGATTAGGACAGGCCCCTATTGGGCATGAGCAAGACCAGGGGGCCAATAAAGGTGGGACACACACTCACAGAAGGCACCTCAGCTCACTCTGGTGCGAGGCATGGAGAGGCCAGCAGCTTGTTGAGCCTCTGGAGCAAGAAAGGCTCTTCCTGCTACACTTCTACCCTGGAAGCGCTGTGTGGTGGCTGGAGTCCTGGAAGAGACCAGCAGCTCGTCGAGTTTCAGGAGCAAGAATGGCTCCTCCTGCTACAAGTGGGTTTCCCATTGTCCTTGGGTTTTACCTTCTCTCTTTGTCATAAATCTGTGTTAGAAAGATTATGAGAGACTCAAAAGAGGATTCAGCCTCAACTCTTGGTGATGGGTCTAAGCTGTGCCTGCTGATGTAAAGGTGAATAGTGTGAAACACTTCCCACTTGCTCTCTGACATGGGTTTTAATTGTGAATATTTTCAGCATTTGTGAATTAGAAGGGACTCAAATAAGCATAGTTTGAGGACTAGCTAAGGTCTATCCCTCTACTTATGAAAGACATTAGGAATAAGCCACCATAAACCAAACTCTTTAAAATGACACCAAGATTATGCACAAACACTGAATAAGGCTTTGTAAGAAGCATTGCCAGTATTGAAGCACTCTGGCTCTCCTAGCACTGAGTATCTTCTGACAAGTCCTCCTGTTGTTCTGCACCATTGAAGCTGGGTGGTAGCCTCCACCAGCTGCTCTTGGGTGGAACATTTTGAAAATGCTCCAGAGACATTTTGAAAACTGCGCAGGTAATTTAGTCAGAATGGATAAGATGTAATGAAAGCAAATCAAGGCAAACAAGTATAATGAAAACTGATTGATTAATAAAATTAAGTGTGGACATTTTGTCCATTTGTTTGGTGCCCTTTTGCTGTGATAATGCTGCAGTTTGTGTAGCTGCATTACTATTTAATGCTAGAATCTTTTAAAGAATGGATTGATATGTTGCCTTTTATAGCAAGATAAGCATTAAAATACTCTGGCTGACTAGCTAAAGTTTTTCTATCTCACTGGGGGTCTCTGAAAACATTAAAAAAATGAAACTGATGAAAATTTACTTTCTAGGAAAGCAGTCACTTATGCCAGTGACATTAACCCCATCTTCTTTAACAAAAGGACATGGGAACCAAGCATACTATATATAAAATCAGGCTGACATAACTCCTTCTTGTAGCATAGCATAGATTTTTTTTGTCCAGCTTCCTTGTATTGCATGCAAAGCCACATGTTTATGTGGTGTTTAGGCTTCAGACAAGATATCTTGTTCGTATTAAGAGAGCTTCCAAGTGGAGGATACGCTTTTCCTTCAGGATTTTCTTCCAGTGGTTAACCACTCTCATTGTCGGCATCTGTACTTTCTCTTTTGAAATTGTCTAACTGAGATTTCAAGCTGTTGATTCTTTTGTGATTGGGAGACTCTCTCGTCATTATAGCTGTATGTAAGACCTACCATCTGAGAATATGCCTTTGAGCCAAACAGATTCAAATTCACGTGGAGAACTCTTCCCTCTGTCCAGAAATCTTTTGATCCTCAGTGCCTTGTCATTAATAGCCTTTGTAAAATGTGTTTAAAATGAAAATGTACTTAAAAAGGAACTCGAACTATCATTCTTCCAGTGTTGTGTGTCATTATGAAAGAAATGGCCTCTCCATCTTGCTGTTCTCTCTTGAACCATGCAAAGTTCATGTCAATCCTCTCAAACCTGAGCAGCACTCTGCAAGATTTTTTTTTCTTTTGTGATTCCTGCATCTTTTATACAGTAAAGCATCTATGTAGCAATGTGTAAAGGATCATTCACTAACCTCTTGGGAAGGGACTGCTTGGATTAAGTTATTGATTAGATAGGGAAGAAAAAGAAGAACAGAAGTGCTACAATCATGCGCATGTGTCCCACAGGCAGATTGTTGGAGACTTGTGAAAGAGTGGTATTGTGGGGGAAAGGTAACTCCATCACCTAAGAATTTTAATTTATTGGTTCTTTGAAAGGTTAATGTGGTCCTCTGCTAAATCTAGTGAGGCTCATTTAGTGAATGTTTGGAAAAGTTACTCAGCCACTCAGGAAGGAAATACCAAAACAGTAGATCTTTGGGATGAAATTAGCCTTTTTAAGTGATCTACTCTGTCAACATATTATTTCTGAGCACTGTTGGACTGATCCCTTTAGTGCATTTTCTGAGCTTTTATTGGTGTGGTGATTTTTCAAGGGATTTGTCTACAGATTCAGTTTTGGTACAAATTAGCTTTTCTTTGTTCTTTATAGTTTATGTGACAACATCTGGAGGTCTGTACATTCAGATGTGGCACTGTGGTAAAATTTTAGGTTCAAGGAATATGTGAGAAAGGACACAGTCATTTTGAACAGGGACAAGGAGTGAGAAAAGTTATTCTGGGGACAGAATGCACAAGTAGAAGTTATCTGCTCTGATGAGCAAAATTTTCTGAGCATTAGGAGTGAAAGTTGCAGAGATTCACCAGATTAATTTTCCCCTTCCCTTACCTTATAGATATTGAGCTCAGTTTTGCTATAAAAGTTACATGGGGAGGATAGGATACCAAGACATATATGTATATATATAGCTACCAAGAAACCAGGATCCCTTGTCAACCCTGGTTAGCTTTTTCTGATCAAAGAACATGGCTGTTATCTTCAGAAGGAGAAAAGCACCTTAAGATTTCATCTACATGGTATCACTGCACTGGTGTAACTGCACAATACCATTTTTTTATGGTTAAAGAACATACTTTTTGTGGGGGTTGCCTATTTCTATTCTATTTAAAACCCAGAAATTTAATTACACATCTTTCATTACATTCTAATTTTAATCTGCCTCACTGCTGGATTTCTAACGGTTTAAACTTCCTTACTGTTCCAAGAACTGAAAAATCTCAAAGTATTTTGTAAGCTTCGGAATGACTGGATGGACTGCTGTAGATAAGGGATTCTTAGTGGTATCTTACTAGGACATTGATACTGTTTCTCTCCCTATAAAAAGAGAAAGGTGGTTTTTTTTTTCATTTCAAGTACTTCAGTTCACTGACAGTGATCAGTAACTGATCAGTAACAAAAGTTGACTTTTAGTTTAGCCCCTGACTCTTATAAATGCTATTGGCTAAAGAAAAGCAACTTTTCAGTAGGTCTTTGAAAACTGAGTTTAAAAGCACTGAAGGAATACAGGCATTTTTTTATATGGGGGATATATTTGAACACATGGAGTAGAGAAGGCTCATACAAATCTAGTTAGGCAGTTTCATTTTCATTGCCCCTTCCCCTCCAAAACTCTCTATGTGAAACAGATGTATCTAAATTTTAGAAGTGTCTTAGAAGTTTGTTTCAGAAAGCTGATGTTTTCAACCCCACAAGACTGCACAATGTAGTATTTTTAGCTGTCAATATTCTTGCACAGTCTTAATTCCTGTCAGCACCATATCACTATTATGAATCAAGGGCATGCACTGATGATGATCAGAAAATCTCAGTCATAAAAGCTGCTGTGTAACTGGGGCTGGGCAGCTAGCACTTGAGAACGTGGGGATTAATGGTGGAAGGCTTACTAATGTAGACTAGTGGAAGAAGAATGAACTGATAATAATAATAAAAGAAGTGACTTGTCCTTTGGTAAATGCATTTGTTCTTTTTCTTGAGCTGTAGAGAGGCAGAAGTGTGAAAAGTAGACAGAAAAGTTAAAATAGATTTTGCAAGTGACTTTTGTATACCCTATGCAGTAGTAAACTAGTGCAGGTTTATTGGCACTAGTACACAATAAATATAAACAGGTTAAGAATGTGCACTCCTTTTTTAATCCAAACTACCAAACTAATTACATCTGCTTTTAATCAAAATCAGATCATTTTTCCTCATCCTTAATTTGGTGCACTTAATTCCAAATCTGCTCAAATTATCTGGTATGCTCACTCTCTCTCTCTCTGTCTCTTCTCCTTAGACTGTATCTTAAGTTGATCTCAGTGTCTTGTGCTAGAAAGATATTCCCCTGACAGTGTTGTACATGATATTGCAATACAGGAAAGGTCATCAAGTCGGATGTTTCTGACCTGTCAAGAAAAATATGTAGAAGTTGCCCAAGTTCCTGGGTCATCCTAGACAGAGGGTCAAGATGGCTCAAAACTTCACCTTTTGATGCAGAAGTGTAAGAGTGTCCTAATCTGATTGAGAGGTATGTTGTATGACAGAGTTAATATTTCTGATTTTGATCTCTCATTGGAGCTGTCTGTTCTTCAAGTTGGTATTTTGACCTTATCTTAGTCCCTTTTCCAAGGAAACCTCCCAAGACAAAGTTCATCTCTGCATTCTTCTTTGCCTTTCCTCTTCTGTATCCTGAACGCTACAATAGATGGGTAAGGTTCACTGTGTTCCTACCAGAAAAATGGGTTTCCTATGCATTTTGCTTTTCACTGGCCAGACACTGTTGCTGTAATACAGAACCAATTTTATCCTTGTCAGGTGAAAGAATTTACTGCTCGATTAAAAAGTACCCTGATGTAGAGCTTCCAAATAAAACATACGAATTACAATGCAACCCTTATCCTCAGGCTTTAACCAAATGCCCCTGTCCACCTTGGAAAACAGACTTCCTTCCTCATGATTGTTCTGTTTTTTCAGAGTCCTAAAACCATTACAGGATGTTACTGCTCTGAACAAAGGTGCTTTTCTTTCATGTCAATGCTAGCTGGCTTGTCTTTGGGAGCTTCAAAAAGATTTTCAGTCACAGTCTCCCTTTTTAGAGGGTCATAGCAACTGAAGACACATAACAATTGAAGCATTTTACCTGTCATTCCTGGCCATTTATTTATATATATATATATATAATTATTTTTGCTGTTAATACCATCAGAAAAAAAGCAGAAGCCTGTGAAGAGATTGACAGGGTCCCAAGTTACTCCTGAACCATATGGAAACTAATATGAGGAAAATTAAGCTCTGTAAAAACTCAATCAATTAAAAAAAAAAAGCTCTTAAAAGTGTAGTATAATAATGTACAGTAGTCTTAATAGAATTTTTATTCCTCTCTTTTCCCCTTTACTTTATCTGTATTATTCATTGGGGAGGATGGTCTTTACCTTTAATAATTCTGGGGCTCAGTCAAAGCACTGTATTATTTCTAAGAACTTTTTACATTACTGAAGTATCATGTAGTGAATATATCACATATTCACACTGGGGTCTTCATATAATACATAAGGCCAAGATTGTTGGCTATACCCCTTGTACAATGTTCCTGTTCTGTCCTGAGCAAGACATTCAACATATTTTTATGGGATCATGAAGAGCAGGATTTTGTTGCCTAAAGATAAGATAAACTAGATACTTCCAAAGACAACCTGGAATGTATTAGGAGTGAATACACAGCTCTGGGGGTGATGGTGTGAGCTGTGGGTAGTTTCTCCCTGATCCTTCAGGTGAAGAGACAAAGCTTAGGGAGAAGCAGACAAATCCCATGGGTTACCATGTGGCTTCACTACTGATGTTGTAGAGAGGGTTTTGACTTTAGGACCATGGGATCCATTTTAAGTATCAAGGATCAGTGAGGAGAGCTGGGATCTACCTAAACTGGAATAAAAGCATCTCTGCCAAGGCACTGTCCAACCTGTAGAAGGAAACTTTTACTTCAGAGAGATGAAGGAGGGAGATTACTAGGGTGAAAGTGATCATGCTCTACCCAGAACTCATCAGACTGTATTTAGAATACATGGTCCAGCATTGTCCTATCTTCAGGCAACTCAATTTTGCCATGTGGAAGCTATCTGGCTCATTTTATTTGAAACTATAGGGACCCAGGGTCCTGAACTGCAGCTTTAATAAAGATTTATGAAAGAAAATAAAGTAACTTTTATTTCTGCCAAGAAAATATAGAAACTCCATTTTGTACTTTAATATAAAATTTTAATTTGCTTCAAAATCCAGGCCTTCTGAATGCTCCAAACTAATGTAGTATCTTTGTGCTTCACTTTTTCTATCAAGTGGAGAGGGTGTAGCCTTTGCGCAGGTGTTGCAAAACAAATGTGTATTTATGAACTGGTCATAGTGACTAATGTAGTAGAAATTCCTTGAGGAAATTAATAATTCTGTAACAGGATTTTAATCATGTAAAGTGAAGAAGGATTACATATTTAATAAGGGAGATATAAACTAGAGGTGAGGATCTGCTCATTAAGTGAGCATACTCTGTCTCATGCATTGTTTCAAGTCCTATGAAAGAAATAGCAGGTAGGCAAGTAATTAAAGCTGAATGTCCATGTGGACTGAGCATATGTAATGAGTACACACGAAGTACAGGGGAGTGAAAGTTGAGTGAGAAAATTCTGCTATAATATTTCTTTCCTTTTTGTATGCTTGACTTCCAACCTTAGTATTTATGTATATAAAAATTTCCTTTTTTCCCCCAGTGCCATTTCTTTTAATGATGAAGTCTTCGACCAGCAAGTGTGATGCAAACTGCTCAAAAGAGAAGCAAAATAAAACTCTCTAATTTTCAAATAGGAGTTAAAGTTATTTGGACAGAATTGAAGCTTGTGCAAAATGATTGATCTGACACATGTATATTTGCTTGTTTATGCTTCTTTGGGTTGTGTCTGGTATTAGTGAACACAGTCATTTCATGTGAACAACCAGGTTGCAAAATACTGTCACATATGTTGTCTGCTCTTATACTGAAATGTCCATCCTTGGTGGCCCCTTTATGGTTACAACATGGTGCAGCACAGTCTAAGTGCAATACAGCTTTAACCACTGGCATTGTGGAGTTTTGATCTACTGAAAGAGTTTATTTATCACAGTGTGAAATTTGATAGACGAGTATATATAGTTCTCTGGGAGAAAGACAAAAGCTCATATATACTACAATGTAGGTAACCAGTGTTTACTTTAAATTTTAATGAAATATGATATAGTACAGTGAGTGTAAAGCACTTTAAACCACTTCTTTGAACAGGTGGAAAAGTATGAATAGGTCTTTACTCTGTCTCCACTTTATATTTATTTAATAAAGTTTTCATAGGTAAAAATTTTGGAATATGATGGCAAAGCCTCAAAAAATGTCTTTACAAGTCATAGCAAAGTGGGATTGCTTATGTATAAACCAAGTAGAAAGAGCATACAAATGAATTATTGCTGACTGGCAAATGTCTCAGGTTGCAAAAAGGTAAAGGCAGAATTGTTCTCACTGTAAAGTACTGCAGGAATATTTGCAGGCAAACAGCATATGCTTTATGCCTTTACTGGAGCAGATAATGACCCTAGAGTGGCAATGAATCTCCTGGTAAGACAGGCTTAAGCAGGTGAGCATGTCCTAGTTTATATTAGAAATGTATTCAGAGCATTATTGCTTTGAACCTGAAACTCATTTCCTATGAAAATGTTTCAAACAGTGGTACATAGTCTTTGCTACTGCTCTTGTGGGTTTTCTACTTGTCAAAATGTCATCACCTTTGACACATTGTCCATGTTGAGCTACTTAGAACCAGAAGGGAAAATAAATATGTGAAGTAATTTACATTTCACTGTCTTTGAATCTTATCTATCATTTTGCCAAGCTTCATGAAATTTGGCTATTTATATAATTTAAATAAATTAGCCACATTTTTTAGGCAAAGGAGACGTGTCATACAGAGTGGTACCTAGTAAGGGAAATTCTAAAAATTTTTATTTCAGTATTGATAAAAAGCATTCCAAAATGTTTCTATATAATGCTGACACACAGAGAGTCTATTCTAGTGTAACCAGTAATAAGGAAAGGACTGGTACACTAGATGAGGGGAGAGCAGTGGCTATTATCTATCTGGAAGGTGTTAGGAAGGTTTTTGATGCTGTCTCCCATAAGATCCTTACAGAGAAACTGATGAAGTATAGCCTGAATGAGCAGACAGGGGAGGTGGACTGAAAACTGGCTGAATGGCTGGGACCAGACGGTGGTGATTGGTGAAAAAAAGTGACAATCATGTTAAGAGAAGTGATACTTAAACTCTACTCGTCACTGGTGAGGCAACACCTGGAGTATTGTGTTCAGTTCTGGGCCCTTCAGTACAAGAGAGACATAGATGTGCTGGAGACAGTTCAATCAATGAAGGACTACTGAGATGATGAAGAGACTGAAGGATCTTTTTTTTTATGAGGAAACCTGGGACCATTTATCCTGGAGAACAGAAGACTGAGAGGGGGAACATATTAATGTATTCAAATAACAGAACAATTTACATTTCTTATACCAGAGTATATATAAAGAATGGACCCAGGCTCTTTTCAGTGGTACCCACTGACAGGAACAAAGATAATGGGCACAAATTGAAACACAGGAGGTGTTCTCTGAACATCAACAACATTTTCACTATAAGGGTAAACCTGCAAAGGATGCTCACAGCAGTCATGGAGTCCCAATCCTTAGAGATATTTGAAAAGTGTCTTGACATGGTCCTGGGCACCTGGCTTTACAGGGGTTGGAAAAGAGATTCCTACCAACCTTGACCATTCTGTATTTTGCTGTGATTCAGAAGAGAAAATATTCCACTAGAACTTGAGTACAGCCATGTACAATAATGTTTCCTTTTCAACATAAAAATAAAAATCCTTAGAAGTTGTTTTTGTTGGGTTTATTTGTTTGTTTGTTGATTGGGTTTTTGTTTTGTTTTGAGGGTTTTTTGTGTTTCTTTGTTGTTGTTTTTGGTTGGTTGGTTTGGTTTTGGTTTGTGTTTTCATGCTGATCATTTCCACTATGAACTTCCACCTAAATAAAGAGTTGTTCAGCCTACACTTAAAAGCATCTGTGTTTGTGAAGTCTGACAGCCACACTACAGGAATTACTTTCTGGGTCAAACACTGTCATCAGTCTTCCCACTGAAAAGCACAATGTAATGTACCATGGGATACAGTTCCCCTCAGTGTTACCTTATAAATTTGACAGTCCAAGGCTTTGTCTAAGTTTTGGCTCAAAGGGCCCCTTCCCTGGTGAAGGCATGGGCTGCTGTGTCCAGTGCTGGTCCCAGCACTTCAGCTGATGTCAGACAAAGTCAGATCCAGGCAGTCATGGAAAGAGACTGGCACAGAAGTTAAATCTGTATTTCCATAGTACTGTCTCTTTAAAAAGCATGACTTTTTATTTGAATTTCATGCAAGGATTTGCTCATCCTTTGGAGGAGCCTATGTTCTTCATTAACATGCTGATAATTGCCATCATAACTCCCATGGTTCCTTAGCAGAATATTGCAACCTTTACATTGATCAAATGCTTCCCTTATGGCAGAGAATGTGAAAAGAAACAAAAACCCAAATGAAAAAACAAACAAGAGACACTTCAATATGAAGAAAAAAGTTTGCCAGACTCAGGAAATGAAAAATAAGAGATTTGTTTCTCTGTTTCTTTCGGAAGCAATAATAAAAGGGCAATGTATCTATAACCCAGCAAAGAAAAGATTTATCCGTTTCTGAATTTTTAACTTCAAGTGAAGTGTGAAGGAAATTCAGCCATGTCTGTAACAATAATAAATAAATAAATAAAAAATCTATCTTTGTTTGGTTTTAGGTGTGGTAAGGAGGAACATATTTTAAAAAACAGCCACTAGGCAGTAAAATTGATTTCTGGTTTATCTGGTGTAGCTCTGAGCCTTTCACTGAGCTGGGAAATAATTGATTACTTGAAGCCTTGTAGCAGTAGTTAAAAATTGATAAATGTTAAAGCCAGCACAGTGTTTTATAGGTTCTTAAGAAGTGTGGAGCCTCCATATTTCTTTCTCATCACCAGTTTTAGATCATGAAGTGAAATTTAAAAAACGCTTCATCTTAGTCTCAGTAAATTATATACAGCAACTCTGAGACCTATCAATGTGTAATCCTTAATTACATAATATTCATCAGTAAAGTACAAAGCGAAGTGAGCTTTTTGCAGGTCAAAATATTGTTTTAGTCAGATGATCAGATTACATTAAAACCCAGTTATCTATGTCTGTAATCATAGTTTGTTAAATCAATGTCTAGAATTTTTTTTTTATATTGATAGCTAAGATGTTTTCCCATGAAATGAACTGCTGTAAAACATTGCAGAACTGAATTCTACTTAGCAAACAAATGCTGATAGATTTAACAAAATTTTTCAAATATTAAAGCAGCAAGATGGCTTTTTAAATCAGTTGAATTTTATTTGGGAGTAAACTGTAACATATTTAATAAAATACAGGTAGCCAAATCTTCTCTCACCCGCTTCCACATTCTTTAAATTCTGTCAGCAAGAGGAGTTCCAAAATTTGCTTAGATAGTAATTTTGGATGAATAGGTGGACTTTCATAGTACTATATAGAATGTTATGATGTGAAGAAAGAGACTAAATTATTTCATGTTAGATACATCTGAGTATTCTGCACTAAATGTAATTTTTAAAAAAGTTCAGATTATACTGGTACTTACAGACTCCTTGACATATACTCAGCCTGTAAGAGTAAGATAGTTTATACAGAGAATATCCCTACTAAATAACTTATCTATTGTAATTTCTACCAACTTGAGCAGTTCACAGAAGGAACCTAGGACATGATACTACTGTATAAAATATAGTTTAGAACTCTGAGCTGAAAACTAGATTTTGTGTGAAGGATGACTGAGACTGGACTGCAAAACTTCAAGGCAGTTTACCAACATAAGCCCCTGAAATTAATTGTAAAATTCACTTTAACTTCCGGTGTACAGAATCAGGCTCAAACTATAAAAGAAATAAACCACAATTATTTATTTTAAAATTGTTATCTATGTGCATCTTAGCACAAATCATCACAGCATAATGATGCCTTTTCTGTATCAGATTAGTAAACATTTATCTTAGTCTCATCGCTATGCTTCACTGAAATTGAAAAGCAGTAAATGAAAGAATCCAAGATTGATGTAAATTTCACTATTAGTTCGTTAACGGAATAGAAAACAAAGGATGTAATAGAGCTCACACTGCCTTGTATGTCATACTCAGCAAGTCAGTACTTATCTTCAATATTACTGGCAACATTTGTGATCAAACATAGATATCCATTTGCAGATCAGCGAGATAGGTGATTAGCATCAAAACAGCTTGTTTATTCATAAAAATACTGCTTTTTAAAGCTATGGGCTTATGCTGATCTTCAAGACAGAGCACCTGCTGTATGACACAAGCCATAGCATTTCACATCACAATATGTGAAGCAAACTCAGTTGTCTTAGGAACATTATAGTAAATGGGTATTTTTATTGTCAGTATTATTAATGTTTTAGAACACATACAGAATATCAGTTAATATCAGTGAGGAAAATATAATTATAACAATGATGAAACTAAGTCCTTCTCCACTGTTCCCTTTCTTATTCTGCTAAAAGACTGGATTATATACAACGCCAAGAGAAAGGATAAAGAGGGAAAGAAATACAGGCAAACACAACCATATTCTGAAGGAGCTGCTTTCTCACTGAATCACAAGGCACTTAATAAACACTAATTAAAATGCCCAACTTATTTTATTTTATCAGCTTCTCTTTCCCTCCTTTCAGCCATAAACCATGCTGTGAAGTCATCTGGAGCTCTATCTCAACTGAGGAGTCTATGAGGTCTTAGCTTTCCCCTTGGCCTGCACATACACACACTTTTCCAACCCAATTAACTTCATTAGTGCAGTTCTAGTGGTGCTATCAAAACAAATATTGAACAAACAGTTATGCATCTTGAAAAACTGCACACTCCCCATGCGAATAAGTGCATGTGTGTGCTTCTCATAGAAACATAATTTTATGTTGGAAGTGACCTTAAAGATCTAGTTCTTGCTGAGGGATGTGAAAGTTGTTTTTAAAAACCAATTTACATGCATTAAACCAATTTTAATTAATTAATACAGCCAGAGACCTTTGCTTACACCAAACAGATAGACTTTGGGTTCTATGAGATAAAATATAAGTAATCCCTTTGATTTTGCTTTCCCTAATAAAATGTTTCTTTGGACAATTTTTAAAGAAAAAACCCTTTAAGCAAGAGAAGCTTGAATTATCAGACATTCAATGCCTTTTACCCAAATCTTTAATTTTGTATGGACAGTGAATTTTCCTTAGTAAAGAGTGGCTCAAATTGAGTACAGACGTTCCAGTGGATCCCAGGTGTTTTGGACTGACTGAGTTGGATTTGTAGCACATGTGTAACAGTGGGTTAATTCTGTGCCCTTTGCACCTAGTAAGAGCAAAACTTTTTCAAAATGCTCAACCTTCAGGACTTCTGATCACAATCTGATTTCCAGCTTTCATCTTCCTGCAGCTTTTTGGGCTTCAGTGAGTACACAGGTTCACAGTTCAGATGGACTCATATGCAAATTCTATGCACAAAACTATATTCACCCACAAAAGCTGCACTGCTGAGATTCTGTATGTGTTTCATCTTCCTAATGATGTGTATCATTAAAAGTAGACAAGTAATAGTGTAGGATACAAAATAAACAAGCAAAAATGAGAATATTACTCACTGTTGCAATCTCTCTTGCAGGTTAATAAGCAGCTTGTAGAAAAAAAATCTCCAATTTTTTTAAGAGATTAGATTTTAAAAATGTTAAATTTGTAATTAGCTTATCCAAAACCACTACTGAAATATGAGCAGTTCCTACTCAAAGCTCTGAGGCAAGTCTTTATCTAAAAAGAAACATGGTGAATCATCACATTTGCACAGTTCTTTGCTTTAAATATTTTCCATTTCTACACAATTTAGTTTGCTCTGCTGCAATAAGAATATATTGACATTATATGACTTTAAGTATTGTCATGTGATACGACAGAATCTTTCATTACAGAATCTAATTTCAGTCTTTTGAATTTAAATTATTTTTCCTTACTCATTATTTGTTTTTGTAACTTTCATTACAGGCATTTTTCTTTTGATAATTCACAAACATCCATAACTTCTGATAACTTTGTCTCCAAGGACAGCAAGATAAATAGTGTTTCCTTGAACAGTCCTAATCCTCTTGATCTTCAAAATGCAACTACATATTATGATGGGTGTTTAGCAGCACACAAACAGAAGAAACTGATTGATTGCTCTCTAAACAAATATAGCATTAGAAATGCAGATAACCTCTAACAGTGAGCTTTAAAAACATCAAGTAGCTGTCAAACATATTTCCAGACAATATTTTAAACTGCATTTGAGTTTATTGTGTTATTGTTACAATGTGAGACAATGTAAATTGAAATCTTAGTCTTAAAAATATATATTTTATCTGAAAAAGAGTAATAAGACTTTAAAATATGTCTGTATCAGCCTATGAAGTCCACAGAACAACACAAATAAAATGGTGTGATCACCAACCTAGGTAATGTCGTTTGGTACCCACTCTGCAGAATCTCCTGATGGTCCATGGTACATATGTGAGAGTTCAATCCCAGATTCACCAAGAACAAAGTACATGAGTGGACATCACATTGGAGGCAGCTTACTCCACAGAGAGCTTTGCTTTACTTAGTCCAGGAAATGAGATTTTTGCCTTTTTCATTGAAAGGCCATCAGCCTGCTGACCTGACAGAGCAGGGTCTCAGGACTAGTCTTGCCTTGGCCTGATCTGGTTTTAGCTTGTTTTAGGAATTGCCTCATGGTCAAGCAATTGCTGTCCAATCTGTTTGATCTCAATCCCTGAAAATATTGTGATAAATTTCTGACAACCCAGTGTGGTCAATGTGCATCAGACAACAGCATTTTATAATGGTTCAAGCTGGAGGATGCTGTTGCTCAGTACCAAGGTGTCTCTGCTTCTTATATGGCTAAGGGACCTTCATTGCAACCCTATACCCTGCCTTTCACTGCAGTTCTGACCCTTTCAGCCACACTGCTCTGGCAAGATTTTCCAGGGCCTCCTTTGGAGTGTTTGTTCCTGATTGCCCTCATGTTACTGTTCTTGTTTTTTTTCCTCACAGCCTCACACGTGCAAACATTAATAGTGTTATTATGGAAGTTTCTCATAGGAGGTGACTGCCAACAGTCATCACCCCTTCATTCAACAGATTCACCTCTTCTTCCTCTCTTTTTGTACTGCTTGTATGTAGTTTTTGGTTTACATCAGGAAAACCAGTAAAAAGGATGTGCAAAACTGGAATGAACAACCAGCCCCTAATCAAAGAGTTCTTCAAAAACTCAAAAGAGTTTTTTTGTGCAAGTAGGATCACAGCCCCGAACTTCAGGAGAGTAGATTTTGGCCTCCTTAGAGATCTCTTTGGAAGAATCCCAGGGGCTACAGCCCTGGAGAGAAACGGCCAAAGAAAGCTGGTTATTTTTCAAGGATCAACTCGATCAAGATCAATGATGGACCATCCTAACATTATGGAAGGCAAGAAAGGCAGCAGAAGACCTGTACAGATGAACAATGAACTCCTGATAACACTCAGTTATAAAAAGAATGCATACAAAATATTTAAGCAGGGTCAGATGACACAGGAGGAAAATACAGAGATGCTGTCTGAGCATGCAGAGATTGTGTTATGAAAGGCAAAGCCCAACAGGACTTAAATATGGTGAGGGATGTGGAGGACAACAAAAAAGGCTCCTATGGGCAAATCATCAGAAGGAAAGAGTAGAGAAATGTGGGCTGTCAGCTGAACAAGAAAAGGAACCTAGTGATGTAAGACATGGAAATGGTCAAGGTTCTTTATGCCTTCTGCACTTCTTAGTCTTCTCTGGTAACTTTTACCTTTGGGAATCACAGGCCCCTGAGACAAGCGGGAAAGTGTAGAGCAGCAAAGAATCCTACAGTGGAGGAGAATCAGGTGAACCATTTCCAGACATATGAAGGACAAGAAAGTGATTGCAAAGAGTCAGCATGGATCCTCAAAGAGGAAACTCTGCTTTAGCAACACGTTAGTTCTTATGATGAGATGGCTGGCACAGTGGATGAGGGGAGAGTTGTAGATATTGCATATCTTGACTGTATCACAGCTTTCAACACTTTCTTCCATGACATCTGGTGACTCTTATTTCAAGCCCTGTTCAGGTTTTGGCCTAACACACAGTTTGTGCTAAGGCCTGATATAGGCTGGGAGAAGTGCAGAAGTGAGAGCAGAATGCAATAATGCAGGCAGAATGCAATAATGAAGGCAGAATGCAATAGACAGAAAGGGATGAAGATCATTGGCAGCCTTTATCACCCACAGATTTCTGTCTACTGCAGCCACCATTAGTTACAAACAATTTTTCTGTCAGTTTCTTCATAGTAAGGTGACTTACAGAAATGGTGTAGACTGAATTTCCAAGCTGGAAGGTATAAATATATCAGATTACGAAAAAAGGTTTGAAGAGAAGCTAACAGCAGCTGGTCTTCTGAGGCTTTCATGTTTCTCTGTGTGATGCAGAGAATCCCTACACTGTGATGGAAGAGGAAGGATGTGCTCTCTCTCACCATTGGCTAGGTAACAATTTTGCTCTTGGGTGAATGAGTTATGATTTATAAGTTATGAATTAGAGAACTTGTAAGTTAAAAATGTCATGTATTAACAAAGTTATTAATTAGTGAATTCATATGTTAGACTAGTCTGTACAAAGGAGGTTCAGGCCTTGTTTGATGCGTTTGTTTTATTTTCTAAGGAGCTCATAAAATAAATTTTCTTTACAGAGCACACTGTCTTGTAAATTTGAAAGATCCAAATTGATTGTGATGCATCCTCATAGACTAACTGATGAGGTACTCATTATGTAAGCAGTCAGTGAGGTGGACTGGAAACTAGCTGAACTGCCAGGCTCACAGTATTATGATCAAAGGTATGAAGTCCAGCTGGGTAGTTACTGGGATTATACTTCAAATTACCAAGAGTCTGCTGGAAATAAAGCAGGAAGAAAGCAGTCTAGGAGGTACCTGTAATGTATGGAATATAATTACTGACACAGATGGTAACTGAGCCTACAGAGGAGGTACCACACTACTGCTGTTTACAAACAGAGAAGGACTGGTGGGAGATGTGGTGGTTGGAAGCTGTCTTGGGCTTAGTGACTATGAAAGGACTTGGATTTCAGTGAAGCCTATGGCACTGTCTGCCACAATGTTGTCTTAGAGAAGCTGGCAGCTCATGGCTTACGAAGTTTTACTATTCTCCACGTTAAAAACTGGCTGGGTGGGCAAGCTCAGAGAGTTGTGGTGAATGGAGTGAAATCCAGCTGTCAGGCGGTCACAAGTGATGTTCCCTACGGCTCAGTTTTGGGACCAGTCTTGTTTATTATCTTCATTAACAAAGAGTGAACCCTCAGTCAGTTTGTGCATTACACCAAGTTGGAAGGGAACACTGACATGCCTGAGGGTAGGAGGCTCTACAGAGGGACCTGGATAGGCTTGATTGGTGGGTCAAGGTCAATTGTATGAGGTTCAACAAGGCCAAGTATCTGGTCCTGTACCTGGGTCACAACAGCCCCAAGCAATACCATGGGCTTGGGAAAGAGTAGCTGGAAAGTTGCCCAGCTGAGAAGCACCTGGGGGTGCTGGCTGACAGCTGGATGAGCATAAGCCAGCAGTGTGCCCAGGTAGCCAAGAAGGCCAATGGCATTCTGGCTTGTGTGCTTTCTAGTGCCTAGAAAAAACACAAATACTGATTTCAGTACCTTAGCTAGGTGCCAAAGGCAGAGGAATTGGATCTGCCTATGCTCAGTAAAACTCCTAAAAGCCCGAGTAGCTTGTAGAAATAGTTTTAAGGACTTTTAAGTCCTTAAAAAGTTAGGCTCTTAAATCACTTTAACTGCTTAAAACTGGACAAGAAAAGCCAGATTACTGACAAAATTACATGACATAGTTGACAAATCTGAACAAAGAAACCTTTCTCCTCAAGGCACTATCTTCTTTTGAAAATTAAGAACTTGGGACCAGAACAATGATGGAGAGGTGCCTCAGTCTTTTGTAGACTTGTAGTGCATGTTAGGTTTTAGGATTTATGACTTTGTATATTTGGACTCCAGGTCACAGTCCTATGAGAGGGTCCCTGGAGTTCATAGAGCTTGCAGACTGGGCCCATCTCTATAATAGTTAGTAATGAAAAAGTCAGATTTAAAAATGAGAAATTATAAGTAAATATGGCTGCTTTAACAAAAAAAAATAAATGATAACGTCAATTTCTTTTTATGGGCCATTAGAGTTTTCCTTGGATTTGACATTTTTATTGCTGCTGAAAGGTTTTTAGTGCTGAAAAATGAAATATAGAAGTAATCCTAAAACACTGGAGTTTGAGAGAATGGCTACATTGCTAATTACCCATAAGCCTTTCCACCACAGCAAGGAACGTTTCTATGATTTATTTCTATTACTCAGAAAAGTCTAGAAAGCCTGTACAATATAGCATGTTCTGATACCGGCTTTACCTCAGCAACCTTACTGAAGCTTAGCTTAATGAAGTAATAAATTCAAAGTGTGTTTCTGCATGCATTTGTTTCATAGATATATTATAGATAAATCCATTTATGAAATGCATCAGGATGAAAAGTCGACATTGCAGAAACTTCCTAAATACTGATGCATGTATTACAGTCTCCATTACCAATAATACATAGAAGGTAGAACATTTATTTTAATGATGATGAGCAGAGGCCAGACACAGACTGACTTCTGTTCAATATGTCAGTGCAGTTAAGTATAATTGTCAATAGCTGTTAAAAGGAAAAGGATATTGCCTCTCTATATGAGATAAATAACTTCATATTTGTGCAAGATATTTGTTCTTATTCCTATTTAGCTTTCATGGAGACTGTAGACTAAAAATCAGTTAGGCGTATCTACTAATATGGTTGCATGCATACTATAGATCCTTGTGAGTCTACTCCAGATTTTACCAGATGAAATGGAAATATTTTCATTTACTTCATTGTGAAGCCCCTTCTGGGCAAAGAGTTTAGAGCATAATTGTGACTTCCTTGAAAAAAAAGCATTTCTAGAACTCCAAACCAGCAAAGTTTTGGCAGACTGGCCACACAATGTATAAAAAATGTATTTATTTTGTAAAGCACATGTAAGCTTATAACATAAGAAGGGTACTTTCAACGTTTCTAATCTTAAACATGGTTACCTTTAGTAAGCACTTATTAATGATCATATCAATGAAAAACCTCGCCAGTGAATTCACAACAATATATATAGCAAAATTTTACTCATCACCATATCCTTTCGAACCCAACCCAATCTATCATTCTATTAGCACCTCATCACTGCAAGAGGAAAAAGAATACAAGGACTTTCAAATAATTTTGAATTTAGAATTACCTAACTAACATTAAGAGCTAAAGGTAACTCAGAAATATCTTTTGCAATATTTGAGAACCTCCCCTTCCCTTCTCCCAGCTTTTTTTTTTTTTTTAAGAAGCTTTCAGACATGCCTAAATGCACCTCTATACATGGTATTTTTGTGGTTATAATTTGAAAGACTTCATTCTTTGATGACAATGAAAAAAAACCTGAAATTAATTCAGGTAAACTAGCTATCTGAGCCACTGAGATACCTCTTTAACTTTATTAATAATGTCCTTATAACACTCATTTTTAACCCAGCCTTCCAGAAATTATATCCTCATGATGATGGTGGGCTTGAGAGCATTTGGGTAGGCTGGTTACTGTAGTAGAGTGTGCCTCTCATGTGCCTGGCCTGAATCAGAACTCAAACTGTAAGAAGATTGTCTTCTCTTGAAACATTAGGGTTGTACAGGTAGATATAGGATTCATGGATTCATGTGCTCAAGCCCTCCTGAGGCAGGATAGGGCTTGAGCAACCTTGTCTAGTGGGAGGTAAATCTCCCCATGCACAGAGGCTGGAATTAGATGATCTTTAAGGTCCTTTCCAATGCAAACCATTCTATGAAATCTATGATAACTCAGTTCAATTTTTTTTATATCTGAGGTTAAAATGAAATGTTTTCAATCCAACTGAAATTAAGCTTCGACAATTCTATTGGATTCCAGTGAAAGAAATACCTTTCTGTAAAATATGTTAGCCAAATCCATATATTCTGCAGAAAAGTATTTTATCAAAAAAACCTTTCCTCTAGTTCTTTCCATTATAAACATTGCACTCCATGGTTGTCCATTGGTTGCTAAGCACATAGAGTAAAGGTAGTTTGAACTCAGTTTGTTCAATAACCCAGTGGAACTAATTTCTGATTTTATTTCTAAGTAACACCAGAAATAAAGATGAAATACTAATCTGTGAATTCAGACGAGTTGAAGAAACTCAAACCATCTACTTGTATATGTACTCTTTTTGAAATCTCCAGCAGCAGCAGGTATTTTTGTGCATATTTGTGAGCAGGTATACCTATGAAGCTCTGGGATGCACTTTCCACACACATATGTATGCAAATAAATCTCAGAAGGTATGACTGCACATGAATAGTGATGTCTATTGAGGCCTGCTAGGGAGGTGCACAAGATACCTTGGAAATATGAATACAAATGAAACCTTCAAAATGGTTTGTCTGTATCAGCCCTATTTCTCCTTCATGTCTTCATGTAAGAATAAGATTATGCATAACCCCTGATGTTCTAGATAGGGAATTATGACTGTATTGAAGAAGAATATTTGACAACAGCTTCATTTTCTGCCCATCACTTGAAGATCTCAATGCATTGCATTGAATCTGGCAGAGAAGGATGAAAGAATTTATCATTTTACTATTGTGTTTAAACAGACAAGCAAAACTAAGACGATCCTGACTGGAATTATTTGTATGGTAACTACCATGTTTTCATTACATTCTGGAACTGCTTAGTAGATAATTTATATTTTTTTTTAATGACAAGATATTTCCACAGGGTGACTTCTTCCTTCTTCTCAAAGGGAATATGTAGCCTTCAAAGAAAATACTGAATATTTTATCCATTTGGAAACAATGTGATGTACAAATTAATTTGTGAAAATACTTACGTATCATTCTTTGCAAGCTCACATATGAATGTAAATGAGAATGGAGTTGGGCCTGGAAGTTACAGACACAGTCTGCACTGTTACCCAGCGCTTTCTAAGAACATCTGCAGTGTATCCTGAGACTCCTTTCTGTGACTGAAAGCAAACTCTTTTCTTTTGGGATCTGAATATAGTAATTCAAAGCCTCTTCAGTAGAGAGAACAGCTATGTATTGTTTAGTCTGTGACAGTCTATTAAATGACAGAACTCAAAATGCTTTTCACTGACAAAGGAAATGGCTTACTGTACTACAAGTCCCAAGGAACCAGCTATAGATTTACATACCATAAGGAAGTTTACACAGTTGCATCTAACTGCAGATTATATTTTTGAACCATATTTAATGATTATAGGACAAAGTTCCATTCACATATATATACCTTATAAAGAATATATTCTGATAACAGTAATGTAAGGAAAAAGAGGCAAGCCTATTTTAATATTCATACTATACACTGAAAAAAAGACTGCTCCCATCCTCCTTACACCCACTCTTTAAGGTATCTATTTTTTGGGTCTTCTTTCTTATCCTTTTTTGAAAACTGGACTGACATTATATTTCCTGCAGTGCTCAGGCACATCTCCTGTTCTCCATGACCTTTAAAAGATTATGGAGAGTGATCCAGCAATGATTTCTACCAGCTTCCTCAGCACTTGTTGGTGTATCCCATCAGGGCCCATGATGTGTGGATGTCCAGTTTACTTAATTGCTCTCTAACTTGTCCCTCCTCAACCAAGGGAAAGTCTCCCTTGATCCAGATTTCCTGTTACCCTCCAACCCTAACACTAACCCTAACCCTAACCCTAAACCTAAACCTAAACCTAACTCTAACACTAACTCTTACCCAAAAGTTAACCCCAAACCTAACCCTAACACTAACCCTAACCCTAAACCTAATTGTTACCCTCAAAATTACCCTAACCCTAACCCTTACCCTAACCCTAACCCTAACCCTAACCGTAACCCTAACCCCTAACACTAACCTTAACCCTATCCCTAAACCCTAACTCTAACCCTAACCATAACCCTAACCGTAACACTAATGAGCCTAACCTTAAACCTAACCTGAACCCTAACCCTAACCCCTTACCCTAACCCTAACCCTAAACTAAACCGAACCCCTGACACTAAACCTACCCATAAACCTAACCCTAATCCTAAACCATAACCCTAACACTACCCATAACCGTAACCATAACCATAACCATAACCGTAACCGTAACCGTAACCCTAACCCTAACCCTAACCCTATACTTAACCCTAACCCTTACCCCTAACCTCTAACCCTAACTGTTACTCTAACCCTAAACCCTAACCCGAACCCGAACCCTAACCCTAACCCTTACCCTGACCTTAACCCTAACCTCTAACCCTAACCCTTACTCTAACCCTAAACCCGAACCCTAACACTAACCCTAACCTAATCCTTACGCTAACCCTAACCCCTTACCCTAACCCTAACCCTTAACCCAAACCCTAACCGTAACCCTAAATCTAACCCAAAACCCTAACCCTACCCTTACTCCTATCCCTAACCTTAACTCTAACCCCTAACCCTAACACTAACCCTAACCCTATTCCTAAACCCAAACCCTAGCCCTAACACTTACTCTAACCCTAACCCTTAACCCTAACCTCCGACTCAAACCCTAACTCTAACCCTAACCCTAACCCTAACCCTAACCCTAAACCCTAACCCTAACCCAAACCCTAACCCTAATCCTGACCCTAACCCTTTTTCTCCAAAGTCTGGATTCCTGAAGGTTGGCCATTTACAGTAAAGACTGAATCAAAGAAAACATCTTTCTGCCATGGGAGAAACCCCACATCAGAGTAGGGGCAGACAGTGAGTTATCCTTCTCCCTGAGGAGGGAAGAGTGACCTGTGACAAATGAACGGAAACCTCTCCTGACTGTGCCTCTGAGGAAGAAGGAGTTAGAGATATCAGAACAAAGTAATTTGGGGGGGGGAAGAAGGGAGAGGTGGGGTTAAATATTTAAGCTCTGGTTGTTGTTTTCTCCTTGTCCTGTTTTGATTTGATTAATGATAAATCAAACTGATTTTTTCCCCAAGTTGAGTCTGTTTTGCCCATGAATTTAACTGGAGAGTGGAACCCTAGTAGTCCTTGTCTTGACCCACGAGGCTTTTTTTAGGTGGACTTCCTCCTGGCCATCTTAAAATGAGGAAGGAGGAGTGAGCAGTTGTGGTCCCTTGTTATCAGGGACAATACCTCAATTAAAAGCTCCATTTGCATAATGAGAAAAATCTCTGATGGTGCTGAATGTGCAGTCCAAGGCCTCTAGAGTCAGAATAGTCACAGAAGTTGCTGGTGTGTCTCCACAGTGTGCACATGACAGACCCTCTGATGGGAAGGATGACCTGGAGAAAAGCCAAACAGCTTGACACCTGTGAAATTTTGTACCTTGGCTATCTCCAGATGCCAGAACTGTGGAGTGGGATCAGTATGGGTCATGGGAAGACTAGAGGAGCTACACTTGAAGCTGTGGGAGTTGAGTGAGACAAAATAGTTCCTAGATACTTTCAGTAGTGCATAGCTTCAATAAACTGTGATTTGTACTTTGAGCACGACTCTGATGGAGAAATGTGAAGGACAAAGAGGGTCAGGAAGAGAACAGGGCAAGGTAAGGACGAGGAAACAGGGTTTTATGGCTATCTGCCTGCTGGGAGCCAAGAAGTAGCGGAGTTTGCAGAATGTGGCTCAGCCAGCTGGAGTCCAAAGCAGACCATATCTCTCAAGCCATTGTCTTAGTCCCTGGCAAGCTTCAATAAACTTTTAAAACACATTTCACTGCTGCTCTTTGCAATGAAACAGATGAACATTCCATGTCATCAACTGAAAGAAAGGGTCATTTACTGGTGAACTTAGAAAAAAATAAAATTCCATTGAACTGGAAAACCTGCTGTTTAACCAGCTCTAATGGTAAGTGGAGTGCTGTATCAATTGCTTTCAACATAGCAACTGTCACTTCTTTGGGAAATGTGCATTTTTTTAATGCATATTTTCAATCAACACTCTAGACTTCAGAGCTGTCACTACCTTCACATGCCACTACTGCTATCGCAGTCACAAGTCATTGCTTATCAGACTGATTGCCAGCAGTGCACTTCTGGCAAAACTGTCAACACAGGCAGTTATAAGCTTTAATAAAATAGTTTAAAGTGTCTGTGTATGCATGTGTGATTGGGGGAGATAGTGGGGGATAGAGAGAAAAAGAGACTAAATCACTCTTTTCGATGCTTGGTTGGTAGAGCAGTTAGAGGATTACACAAGGAGGACAAATCAGAGTGAAGTCATCAACTGTTCTAATTTAAAGCAAAACAAAGAAGCCAAACACAAACCCACAGCTCTCAGAGCTGTTGGATGATTACACAACTAGGACAAAACAGAGTGAAATTATCAACAGTTCTAATTAAAAAAAAAAAAACAGCAACATCAAAAAAACAAACCAAACAACCAACCAAACACAAAAAAAACAAGCAAACAAAAAACCAAACACAAACCCACAACTCTCATAGTAATAGAGTTTGGAGAATTCCAACAAGCTTCTGGTATGAAAAAGGTAACAAAAGTCACAAAACCACTAGGCATGAACAACAATTCATATTTGTGACAACTTAGAGATTTGAATTGCAGGGTGCTTTCTGAAGGGAATCCTGTTTATGTACCACAAGCAGATAAACTGGTTAAAAGTTGTTCAATTATAACTAACACTGTAATTTGCACATTATCTGATATCTCTAGCAACTGTCAGTGTTACTTTTTATCATAATCCTGTAGCTCTAAAGATGATATGAAAGGCATGAACTTCTTTGATCGTTGCTAGATAAATTCTGAAACTATTTTTTTCCCTATAATTCATATCTGTGATGAGATTTTTGGTTAGGATCCGACAAATAGATTTTCTCTCACCATGACTTGATTTATAATCATTTTACTTGTCACTTCCCTGAAAAAAACACGTGGACATGCAAGTTAAAAGTAAACATTGTAACTGCATTCTGGCAGAATAATAACCCATCAAGTTGATCGTGCTTCATGCAGTCCTGGAAAGGCAAAACTAAATATTTTTTTTATAATTAATACTAAAAATATCTCAGTTATAAGGCTGATAACTGAGTTACTCTTAGGCACTTAATATAAATCTGAAATAAAACAAGAAAAAAATAATTACTTGCATTCCTACTCATGCACATCTCATATAAATGTTAAAGGAAAGCCTGCTTTGAGTAAACTCTAGTACAAGTATCCATTTTTGTTTTGTTGTTACTAATGTTACATCTGCTTTAATTTTATTTTCCTTATTATTTAAACCCTTTGAAATTTTTTCTGTTTTCCCCCATACTACAGAGGTAGAAGTATTTTAAAAATCCCACTCCAGTAGTGCATTTTTCATGGCACAATAGTCTCATTCTAAATATGAAACCATGGCTTTATAGCACAGCAACTGTTCCCTTGGTTTGTGAGCTTTAAGTGATTTAAATTCTTCAGGCAGCATGATGGCATGATATACAGGGTCATTGGTAACTGCAAACCTATGTGAGAATTCATGTAAGACCACCAGCTTTCACAATGAAACATAGGAAGGCTACACCAGTGTATGAAATTCTTGAGCTTAGATGGTTTTATTTCATTTATATTCTTGTCTTTTTAAAAATCTCTACAACATCAAATGCCATTGTAATCCCAGCGATTTTAGCAGATTTCAAACTTGAATGAGAAACGGGTAGACAGATCAGCAAAATGATCATATAGATCTTTATCTTTTGTTTAAGTGGGTCATACTACACTAGCCTAAATGAATTAAAGGGATTTAATGCAAATCTAGATGTTCACAAGAATTCTGCTGATAATGGCCCAGATGTGACGGGGGTGAAGACTCATATAACAAGGAATATTCTCAAAATGCACCTGTTTGTCTCACAACTCTTGAGTCCAGCCTCCCATCCAGTACATCTTTTTGAACAATGCATTTGACATGAAGAAGCAAAAAATGGTTCTGGCTATTTGTTCAGCTCCTTTGATATGTGTTTTAAACATACTAACCTAAGTTCTCTTGTTTTCTGTGTTAAACAACTAAGTCCCTGTTTTCTTCAGTACAAAGTAACATTATCTTGAAACAAAACTTTTGTTGGGCACCATTGATTTGACTGTAATAGATGCCACAATATTCATCTGGACAGAAGTAAACAAAATTCAAAAGAAAAAGCATTATTATAATGTGCAATCCCTTTTAATTTTTGTCCCACAATGAGTAAGATGCTAGATAAGAATCCCCTCAGCCTCAATAGAACTACATTTTTAAAGGAAACTATGCATTTTAAGCAATATAAAATGGAATAGGGATGGTCATATACTAAACTCTTATTGACAAGGCTACATTTCTCATTAAGTGTATTGGGTGGCTAATATTTTCCCACCTTGTGCCTATATTTTACCTGGGAATCAAAAAGGTGCAATGAATAATCCTGAAATCAGCTCAGTAGCCAATGAAATTATGTCCTATGGATCTTCCTTTAGTGCTTGGAGACGTGCTAGGTTCCATCAGAGAAAACCTGTGGCTGATGGAAGGAGGGCAGAGAAAATCTGACTGCACTGGCAGAAGTGCCAGAAGCCTCTGACAGAAGGAGGCTGCTGCAGGCAGTTTTAAGGTGTGCACTGGGACCCACCAGGTGTTCAAATCTCAAAGTGCTCAGATGATAAATTACCTGCACGAGCTGCCTAGAGCTCTGTCAGCAGAAAGTTTGCACACTGGGAAACACAGAGAAGACCTCTGAATTAGTGTGTAACCAGAATAAGTACTCAAACCTTTTTTTTCTAGCTTGTTAGGACTGAATAAACTCCATCTTCAGCTGTGTGATGTCAAAATATTGTTTTAGTAGATACAGGGATGTAAAAAGTTGTAGTGACCAAGCTGACCCAGATACAAAGGACTGACATAGGAGAAAAAAATGATATTTCAACAAAAATAGCCACATGATGAACACTAAACATCTGTAGTATTGCTGCAGCTTATAAGACAACCCGCAGTCTCTCCTTGTACCTCCACATCTGTCAGCAGGCACTGGTGGCTCCTCAGATGCCTCCTTCCCAAAGATGTCATCACAGTTTTCAATTGAAAAAACAACCAGCACCTTCACATGCAGACAAAGTCTTGATCTCAAGCCAGCTGCTTGACCACAGACCAGGCAGCCACCCCACCAGCTATGATTTGTTCAAGGCAGGAGCCATCCAGAGAGCTCTGAGCAGCCAAGCTCTGAGGGACTGGGAAAGCTGCAGGTGCTGCTCAAGACAGCCTACCTTCTTGGTGACCTCCCTGGAGCATGGACTCCAGTGGCAGCAGCTCCTCATTGGGTGTGCTCAGCAGGTTTGGCCCAATGCAGATGACCAGGTTGCTGTAGGTCATTCTGCTGGTGCCTTTGTTGTGGCCAGTGTGCTGGAGCAGGGACACCAGCCACTTCAGAAGAAGACTGACCAAAGGCAACTTCTCAGCCACACTGAAGGAACAAGAACACGAGTTGAATAAAGCAGATGCTGCCCAAAGCCATCCCCCAGACTCTCCCATGCTTGCTCAAGGCAGTGGCTGTGTTGAACAGCTTTCCAGCTGCTCTCAGCCAGCAGTCAGGGCTCCTGCTCAGCAGGCAGACTGCAGCCAGCACTTACACTTTCAGCTCTGCCATTTTCTCCTCCTTGCTGCCCTCCTGCTGCTATCCAGTCCTCATAGAGGTGGGTGATGAGGAGCTTGGTGGGGATGCTTTGCAGGAAATCCTGCAACACCAAGGGCATTCCAGCTGAGCCTTGGAATTCTCCATACCAGGCAGCAACTCTTACAGCTGCAGGACAGAAGTGCTCACCTTCAAGATGCTGGCCAGTAGCAGCACAGGCTGCTGAGGTCAATACCTTCTTTCTTGGTCCAGAGCCTCCCTCATCTCCTGCAGTGCAGTCCTGCCAGTCGCTCTTCAGAATATTCCATTCTGCATTGGTCCTTGCTCATGGAGAACACCCAGCAGCTCCTGCAGGAGAAGCAGGATAACAGCAACTTGGCTGAGGAGCTGTCTTCCAACAGCAGTGGCCAGAGCACTGCTCCAGACCTGGATCCTTGCTTGGGGTGAAGAACCCAATACCCTACCCCTGACACCCCTCGGGACACTGCCTATGGAGCAGGCAGAGGGCTGGGGACCCCCTGTTTCTGTCTCACTTGGATGGGACGTGGCAATGGGCTGTCCCCCCCACAGAGTGCTGCCAGGGGCTGCCCAAAGAGTGCCCTGCTGCTGCTGGAGCCCACCTGCCCTGGTGCCTGGACAGTGGATGGGCTCCAACACACAGCAGAGGACCAGGGCATCCCTTTTCCTAGGGGAAATATGTTAAAGGCATATGATAGCAAGGCAAAAGGCTATGCCATTGCACACCATGGGGAGTCTTTCCCATGCAGAAATCAATAATGTTGGAACTCCAGGCAGTAAGGGCTCTCTTTTCTGGGCTAGACACCATTCCTCATAAATGGTGTTCCCCCTAAAGGGGAACCAAGTTATTCCTGATCTGTCTTTGTGGCTTTACCAGTGCTTTCTGACTCTGCCCCTGCGGGTGGTGTTTTCCTGTTATTCGGTGTACCCCTATGTCTCCTGGGCTGCCCTCCCCACACTCCACGGTTGATGTTCACAATAAAATTATATTTCCTCTCTTCTGACTGTATCTCCCATACAATCTTCTGGACTGGGGAGTTTTTGTTCTGGGATGAATCCTTGGGGAGGAGTTTGGGATCATCCCTAGCCCTAGAATACTTGCCAGCAGGCATCAGGGCTGAGTTCAGGTGCTCTGAGAGTCAAACTGCAGCACAGTCACACAGGACAGTGGAGACTGTCACACAGGACAGACAGGACCTCTGGAGGGGTCATTGTTCACTCAGCTCCTGCTCACATTTTGGCTAACAAACAGCTTGTGCTAGACCATGATGAATACTGGGAACAGTGTCATTAGCTCATTGAGGGCAACATGTGGGCAGACACAATGGCCAGGGAGGGCTATGGGTCCTTAGGCAGCCACTGTCACCTGCAGCTTCCCATAACCTGGGGCCATCGTCCTTGCACAGTGATTGTCAGGCTGCTTCCTCAGATTAACTCCTAACTCTTGAGAACACAGTAGAGATTGAGTTCCATGCTGGGTAGTATAAATGCATCATGGAATCATAGAATAGTTTCATTAGTAAGGAACCTTAAAGATCATCTAGTTTCAACCCCTCTGCCATGGGTATAGACACCTCCCACTAGACCAGGTTATTCAAAGCCCCATCTAACTTGGCCTTGAACACTTCTAGGGATAAGCATCCACAACTTCTCTGAGCAACATATTCCAGTGACTCACTAGCCTCACAGTGAATTCTTTCTTCCTAATATCTAACCTAATTTTACTCTCTTGCAGTTCACTAATGGGGAAGTGAGTTTAATTTCTCAGCTTGCATAATGACTGATGACTTAAACACTCAGCTCTCATGCTTCCTAAGTGAATGCTCAAGGAATTGCCCAATTGCAATTTATACACAAAGGCAATTAGTATTCTGAGTTCATCCCTCTGTTATTCTTGCTCAAGTTGTTCAAATATTTAGTCAGACTGAAAACAGAAATGATTCTGCAGTTTGAGCATCCACCAGGGGCACCCAGAGCGTCTTCTCAGATCTCATACAAAGTAGACCAGCTCGTTTCATCTGATAAAAACTATTCCAGAATATAGATCAGTCAAAATGTGAATTAAATTTTAGGAGATCTACATCCCTAATGAAAAGAGGACAGGATGCTTTGCTAGTCTCTTTCTGGTATACTTTGAAAGGACAGCTTCAGTACTTTTGTAACTACAGAATACTCTTGGTTTTTCTTTCTTCTTACTGCAGTGGTGATATAAACAAAACTATTATCGCTTTCTGATGCTATATGACAACACTTAATTAATGAATTTTCATATTGTCTTGATTTTTCTATTGTATATATGCTTTGTTTTTATTCACATTAGTTATACACATCAGTACCATTGTATTCTCTTGATTTTTACTGTTCTTCCTATTGCTGTAATTTCTTTACCTCTCTCTAGAATAATATCTGCTTCTTTTTCTGAAATAAAATTTTCTTTTCATAAGCAAAAGCCAATGTATTTGAAGTTACTGTAAGGATAGGCTACAGTTTGAAGAATTCTTTAGTATCAAAATAGGAAAAAATAATCTGATTTCATCAAATAATTGAGTTATGTAACTTTCAAACCAGAGATCTTTTTAGTAAACAATTTTCCTTTTTAAAATTTCATTCATTATTTTGACAGATATTCTGCTACTTTATTAAAGAATAATACAAGATATTTTTCTCTGCTGATTAATTCAAATAATTTCAAAGTTTCACATAAGTGAGAAAATATTTTTATTAGTTTTGTTGGTGTACCTTTCAAACATTATTAAGACACCTGACAAGCATTCTTCTGTTTTCTTCAATCCATAACTCCACAATTCCCATGACAACAACCAGTACCATGAATTTTATTTCTATACAGCAGTATTCATATATAATTTCACAAAGAGTTCTGGAGTTATCACAAATTAAATGGAAGACAAGTTTTATGGTGGGATTTAGCAAGCAAAATTGGCAATAGCTGTGAGGGAAGAAGTAGAGGATGTTGTGTAGCACAGTGTGGCTGAAGCAAGGTAGCAGGGCAGGTACTGAGGCTGAGGGTGCTCAATGAAGGGTGAAAAGCTCTTCACAGGCAACTTTCTTGTTCAAGATGGAGTTCTTATCCTGGATGGGGCCTCATCAAGACAGAATGGGGACCTCAGCCTTGCTTATATGCCCCTAAATTCCTGCCCTTCCAGTGCAGCTTCTTTGTTCCTCAAGGAGAGGGGAAACTCAGGAAACAAGAGAGCTATCATTAGCATAAGTCAATCAGTTGCAGCCAAGTGTCCCATTTGACTCAGACTGACCTGAGTGAACCTCTTATCAGTCAAGGTGTCTCCCCCACCACAGTCAGGTCCATTGAAGGCCACCTTACCTGGAGGGGATCTCCACCTGGCTCATCCGTTAAAGTGTCTTCACACAGAGTCATTGAAGACTGGGCTTCAGGAATGTCACCTTCCAGATATTTGCCACATTGAGAAGACAGACCCTCTGGAAGGAAGGGGTCTCCACCCACCTATCCTTATCTCCTTAGAGGTGCCACTCCCACTACAAACAACTTTATTCACTTTAAAATTGTCTTCTGCTGCAAAGAAAATTCTTCCAACTGGACTCATTTATTAACCAAGTGAATGGATCAAGCTCTCCTTTGATGTGAAGGGAATGCAGGACACAGTAGGACATTTTCCCTGGTTCAGGCTGCCCAGCCCAATCCCTTTGCAGCACAGAGACACCTGCTAAGAGAAACACCTGTCAGCACTGAAATCAATGGGAATTCTGGCATTTACTTCAATAGATGTGGTGTTGACTTCATCAGGGCTTGGTCCAAAAGTTAATCAGCATCCCTTGCTATTCAGCTGATTTATCTGTGTGGCTCATAAATGCCAGCGCCAGTAAGGGACAGAATTTCCTCTGTAGCTGATTCAGTAGACATAGTACTCATAAACACACTCACTGGTCCTCACAGAGGTGCTATCCCTCTTGTACTGGAGATGAAGCCAGCACCAGTTCACTCCATGCATCTGAAGATAAGGCCAGAATTTAGCCATCAGCTGCCTTTGCTGGCCATATTGCTGACTCCCTTATGCCACTTTACCCTCCTGTCCTAATTACTATGCATGCTTTCAGTTATTCAGTGCTCACTGATACACAAACTGCTTAATCTTCTTCCAATTTAGCTTCCAGTACCATCAGTCTCTCACTTCTCACCTCAGGACTGCTGATCACTCCTTTCAGTTTTCCAGTGTGATTTAGTAATCAGGTACATGTTCATTTCATCTACTGCTTACCAAAACATTATTGCATCTGTCTCTCAATCTCTACAAATGACCACTCAGGGGACATTTCTACTTATTTACTTGGTATCTATGAGGGTTGTTTAAAGGTACTGAAATGGGAGAATCAGGAAGACAAGACTTCTAGCACTTGGCAAGTGCCAGACATGTTACATCTATGTAATGATTTTAGTGTTAATTTTGCCATTTTTAACATCACGTTTCTAACACATGCTCACTCCTGCTCAGCTAAAAATTAACTGCCCTCTCCTTTATCTACATTAAAGGGTTCTGTTATTTCTCATGGGTGCTTCCCATTCTTCATATATGCTCATGATGTTCAATACACCCTACTGATCTTTGCAATGTAACATGGCCCTTCTACGTGTCTTTTTATAAATGTCTGAAAGTATCTTGCTGTGCATTTGCTACAAAGTCTTGGCAGATGGAGAGTGTGGGGAACTTGTAGACTCATACAATTTTTCAGCACAGCCAAGAGTCTAAATAGTGACTGCCTTTCCACAGACACTAATTTTGGGTGTATGGACATGATTAGCAATGGGAGGAAAATTTATACACATGCCTATTTGCAAACCCTATACAAACCCTAGTAATATAAAATCAATTGGGTAAAATACAGAGGGAAATAGTGAAAGCCTATTCATATTAGATACTAATACAATTACAGTTCTGCTAACCTTTGTTTCCATACCACTTTCTTTATTAGAGATACAATTTTTTCTCAGAAGAGAACCTGAATCAACTTGTAAAGTAGTGAGTTTTTAATGATACTCTGAGTGCAGCTCTGAACACACTCTTCAGTATCACAACATTTTTCTGGGAACTGCTTGGCTGTATTTATCTTCAGAGTTGCAAGAGGCAGAAGCAAAATGAAACAATAAAAGTTTAAATTGAACTGAGTACTTAAAAGGCTTTATTTATAAAGAAAGAAGATATTTGCACTGTGTTAATCTTTTCTTGTAGGATAGAGACATCTAAAAAAAGTGTAAACTTACTTGTTTTAGACAGTTCTTGAAACTGTAATGGACTTTTTCCTCTTTGTAGTAATGGAAGAAGGCAGGTTGGCATCTTCCTCAAGCAGCCCTTGAGGTGAGACAGAAGATAAAATCCTTCTACTTTCCTTCAGGAATGAGCTGTTCTTCCTTTGATGCCTCTTAAATAAGAAATATGCTTATAGAAAACATAATGCGAGGCAGAAACTCCTTGACACATTAAATCAACAGTCCTAATGCCAGTTGCCTGTTATCAATGTAGATATACTTTTTGTTTTTACTGATAAGAACATTATCAGTAAGGATAATGTTTTGACTCAGGATATTGTTACTTCCTTTCTATTAAATATAGTAACCATCATTTTATGTTACTGAAACTGAGCCTGATTACCTATCTTAAGAATATGAGCTATTGCCACACTGAAGACTAGAACTAGGAAAACTGATCATAAGTCAAAATGGAACCATTCACAGCCCAAGAGGTTCCTCAAGTGCATTGATGATAACTTCTTGATGCAATTGGTGGAGGAACCAACTAGGAGTGGAGCATTGCTGGATCTTGTCCTAACTAACAAGGACGGCCTGGCTGAAGCAGTGAAGGTCGAGGGCAACCTTGGGTGTAATGACCATGAGATGCTGGAGTTCAGGATCTTATGTGGGAGGAACAGGTTTCCAGTTAGAATCACAAGGCCAACTTTGCCCTCTATAAACAATTGCTGGGGGAATCCTATGGGACAGGGTACTGGAGGGTAGGGGGGACCCAGGATGGTTGGTTAATATGGAAGGGTCACTTCCAAACTCAGGACCAATGCATCCCAATGGGAAGGAAATCAAGAAAGGGAACTAGGAGACCAGTATGGTTGAACAGGGAACTGCTGGGTAAACTCAAATGGAAGAAGAGAACCTATAAATTCTGGAAGGAAGGGGTGGCCATTTGGGATGAATATGACACTGTTGTCTGAGAATGCAGAAAGGCAACTAGGAAAGCTGAAGCCTCCTTGGAATTAAACCTTGCAAAAGAAGTAAAGGAGAACAAGAAGGGTTTCTTCAAATACATAGCAGATAAAACTAACATCAGAGGCAATGTAGGCACTGCTGAATGAGGTGGGTGCCCTGGTTACAGAAGATACAAAGAAAGCAGAATTGCTAAAACACCTTCTTTGCCCCTGTGAATACATCTGGAGGATGTCCTCAGGAGCCCCATGCAAATGTTTGTCAAATAAAGCTTTCTATATCCATAGTCCCAAATTTGGCATAGTTTAATGTTAATATTTAAAAATATCATGCAATTTTGTAGACAATCTTATTTTGTATTTGCAAGTGTTTTATGTACACAAAAATAAAGTATTCCAGTGGATTCACAACCACTCAAAATCTAGGAATTACTTTAAGCATTTATGGGGAAAAGAACCTGAGTTCAGAATGCTATGGCCTATTATAATATCATTTTTAATACAAAATAATTAGAATGGGGGTTTTTTAGAGTCTACTGATATAAATAAACTTCCAAATGAGGGAAAAATTTGGAACAGAAATAGTCATAGAATTTGATCACTATGTGACTTAGTGTTTCCAAGTATATGAAACACAGCAGAGATACTTGCTTGTTTTGTAAACGTTGCTAGTGTTTCCTTATTTGTATCTTGATTAACTATACTGTGAGTTTAGTGTGCTCTTTGGAATACCCACCATTGTATATTATCCTTACTGCTGTTTCTTGAACTGTGACCCAAACTGATGTCTGTGCAGGCCTTTTTGGGGTACCATTTGGTAAATATTGCAGATTGTGTGAAAGCTTTCATAATTTGTGCTTGCTTTGTTCACAGATTTTTATTTATCTGTAACACCATAAAAACTGTACAAATACCAAGTTCTACTTTTTACAGGAACATTCAATACACAAGAATCCTTACACAGAGGGGCCACAGGATTACTCAGTGGATAGATCGGAAGTTGTAGAGAGAAACACAACTGTTAGATGTTAGAAAGCATATAGAAATACCTGCAATCCATTAAATAAATCCATTAAAATAAATGTCACAATGAAGCTGAGAGCACCTAGAGGAAATTGTGCAACTGATTTTAATGAAATATGAGAAGATTCTGGCAACAAAGGCAGGCAGATGCTTTTGGAATAAGAGATTAAGAGCTATTCCAGAGCCAGACCCCTAGAAACCAGAAAAGAAAATCTGTACTGAAACTTTATATAGAAATACAGAGGTTAGAATCAGTTACATATTAATTTGAGGTTCAGTTAAGATGTCTCAAGTCCCAGTTATTTGCAGTTCAGTCAGTATACAATAAGTCCACTGAAGCTAATACACTGGCAGTCATGTAAGGATGGTTGAAAGCCCAGACTTCGAGATAGTATTTCAACATCATAGAATTGGCTGGGGTTGGAAGGGACCACAGAGATCATCAAGTCCAACCCTTAATCAGGAAATTATCATGGCAAAATTACATCAGTGGGTCTCTATAAAGTTACTCTCTATGAAATTTTGGTAAAACTTAACACTGGATTACATGATGAAGTAATATACCTATACAAGGTTTCATTTAGTTGCAGCTTGAATACATTTTGCACTAAACCAGACTGATTGTACAATGCCTGCCTAAAAACTGCTTTTCATCTCCCAAGCAACATAAAAAAGCAAGGGTGCATAATTCAAATTGGCCCTTGAAAGCAGTGCAATTTGCTTTGTTTTGTCATTCAGGAGGTTCTCCAAACTGGAACATAAAGTAGTAGAAAATTCCAAACAGAAAACAAAATATGTAACATATAAACAAAATATAGGCTAACCTGTAATTTATTCTACCAGTAAAACTATGCAGCCCTACCAGGAATGGCTAGGATCACAGTGCAATATGCCATGCACAAAACTTGTGATTTTTAATTGACCTTTCCCTAGAATTTATATGTTGTGAGGACAGAAGAGTTTTTCATCTGTTACTTACTACTTGTTTTAATCTCCTGCTGTGTCTCCAGCCTCCCAGATATATACAACACAGACCTCTTTGACTGTCTTTCTGAAAATCTTTCACAAGATATAACATTGTTGGGTCCCATAAGTTTGATTAGTGCCAGGTTTAAAGACGGGGGGGGACTTTGCATGTAGAGTTCTTATTTTTTGTGTATAGTCTAAATTATTTCAAAGCCCCTAAAAAACAAACTGGTGAAAAAATCAGAATATTTAATGTGTGCTTAGCAGAAAATTTCAATGGCTAAGATGTATGTACTTTATTGCTAAAAATTAGCTGTACCAAGTAAAATCCTAAGAAAGTGGATTCTTATGCAATTTCTCTGTTTTTTCTTCTATATTAACTTTCAATATATTTCTGACAAAAATCAGGTAGCTTTATTCTATCCAATTGCAGAAGCTTCCAAGGACTTCTGGGCTCCAAAATAGCGTTCATTTAGAGGGGCACAAATGAAAAAATAAATATCTATGGAGAGAGAAGGAGGAAAAGTTAATAACAGAAGATTATATGCTTCTAAGCTTTTGTCTATGAGAAGCAGAAGACATCACACAGAAATAGCCTAATGTACAGAACTAGCCAGTGCTTGTAACTACTGCCAGTTTTAACAGCTCTTCATCAACTTAATTATATTTTCTTTTCTCTAGAACTTAAATTGTGACCAAATCAACAGCAGTTGTTCCCTTAATAAGGCTTAGGTTCATTTTAAAAAAGAATCAAACAGAAAAAATTACTAGAAAAATCATACATTTAAGATTTTTCTCAGTTACTTGTCACAACACACATATACTATAGCTCTGTCCAGCTTATCAAACACAGCATATGCTGTCAAAGAAAGAAAGCCAGGTTTCTGCACTTGAATCTAGTTTAGGTAGTTACATAACCATTTCTAAATAATTGATTTAGATGAAGTTTTAATATTATTCCACTGTTACCGAAAACAATTTTGCCTGGAGTCTTTAAAAAAAAAACATCTGGAATCCAGGGAACAATTATCTTAATTAAGATGTACGAAGAGTTGTTGTCTGTTTGGTATTTTATATTTAGTAATTTAAAAAATTTCCATTTTATTAGCTGATGCCTGTCTCCATCAACTTCTTTTTTAGTTTTTTCCATTGTTATACAGAACATTTTTTTAATCTCTCCCTTTTAAAATGCAAACAAAAGGGTCTAAGACTGAGTGAAGATATAAGTTGTGTCTTAACAACTTGCATAATGAAAAATAGGGTTAAAAAGAGAGAGTCAGTGAGAAGGGAAAAAAAAGTGTAAATTGCAGAAGAATATCATTGATGACTCTTGCAAGCTTTGGGATAGTGTTGTGACTTTTCACTCAGGAAAGAAAAGCTGCATGGTCATGTTGGAAGGCCCAATCAAAGATTTTTTGGATAGGAAATAATAAATGGGTACTGTGTGAGATTTCCTGTAAAATCAACTCCCAACTCTGCATCCAGTATATTTGCTACCAATGTCAACAGTGTGAAAAATGTCACGGTTCTCAGAGGAATAGCAGTGAAACAGTAGTGGATTACCCTCTATCCTGTCTTTTTTGTTCTTGGAAGTGACTTCCTAAAGGCCACATCTTCTTCATTTTTTAATCAGATTGTATTTTATACTTGCATAAAACAAAGCTATAAGTAACTAAAATGTGTTGCATTTACCAGAAAAGAAAGTTATACTTGATCAAACTTTCTTAAAATAAGCACAATGATACTTTCCAATTGTGTTTGGCCACGAGGCCTTTGTTTTCAAGCATTAGCTCAGTTTCATTCATAATTACTAATTATGTTTATTACTAATTAATTTTCCTTTACAGACGGCTTGTGAAGAAATGCTTCAGATCAAAATACATTTCCAGGTCTTATTTTTCAATGACGTCTTTAACTCTTTCTCCCATCGGCAACTCAAATAAGCATGTTTGCTTTCTCACTTGATTAGGAATATTCACTCTTAATCTTGATATGCATTTCCATAGGCTCTGAGCACATCATAATCTCTAGAATAACTAATGAAAAGTAAAGGAAATTTCTACATTTAATGTCAGGATCTGACACACAGATACTCTCAGGACTCACTTTAACAAAAGATTAGGATCAGAAATTTAGAGTTCCTTGCTGCAGAGGTAAAACCTGAACACAAGGGCTGCAGTTGCCCAGGCTTCTTACATCAAGAATAAGGACTTCTGTAGGTTTTAGGTACCTCTTGGGCAAGATGGTTCATTGTACACAAACAAAAGAAAGGTAGAGAACAGTAATCCAGTTTTAGATTTAAGAAACAAAATCCTAGAGTTCTAACTCATCAGCAAAATCCTTTATATTGTTTTGGTGTAAGCTAATATGTTTTCTACCTTCTCTGTCAGAGCAGAGATTGAATTCTTTTTTAACAGTTCACATCATCACACTAACCATTTGCTATCAAATATTACATGAGTGGGCCCTTGCAAGGCTATTAATTACAGCTCAAGATACCATATCCATGTAACCTGGCATGCAGTCATTATTTTGACATGTTGGCTGCTATGCAGAAACTAACACATTATATTTTGTAAAACAGCTTTCTGAAAATTCACATAAAATTTAAGTTAGTCCTCAGGAGAATCCAAATGAAAAAATAAAGCAAAATAAAATGAAGCACATTGCTTTGAATTAGATAAATTCTGTGATAATAAAATATAATTTTTTTCTAGAATGGCAAACAGATACATTATTGTTAAATTGTGTGACAGAATTTTTTTAATATTTCAAAGTAAAAATCAGTCTGGATTGCCTGTATTTCTGTTATTCTTGAAAATACATTTCAGTTCCTGATGTCATATAAAGGCTTTCCAATTATCAGAAGCTTTCAGCCAAGACAAGATGCTTAAGAAAGCTTTATGGATATGGTAAAATCTTCCCTGAAGTGCGGATGGTTCCCCACGGTCTTCAATCAAACTACATATGGAAGACCCCTTCATCTCCCTCCTAGGGAATTGTGCAGAGGGAGCTCCAGAAAACTCATAGGCATTGGGTTTCTGAAGACAGTTCTTAGACTGCTGTAAAGAAAAGAATCCTCATCCTCGAAAAATATTTCCCTAGGGCTGAAGATTCTCTAAGTGAAATAAAACAAAGCAGAAATATTCAGACTGGGGTGATTTTTACTCTTTTCCTCTGTAGCTGATAACACCATCTGCTCCAGGATTTACTGCAAGCAGGCAAGATTCATTGAATAAATGGTTCACTCCAGATTGTTTGCTCCGCTCTATATAGCAATCTACAATTGTTGATTAATTAAAGTGCACAGTTCTCCAGTGGAAAAGGTCTGTGCTGTTATTCCAGATGGGAAAACTAAGGCACAGAAAGTTTATTTGAACTGTGAAAAGTAGCTGGAGAATTCAGTTTTAAATAGTAGATCACCAAAGCAGTCTTTCTCTGTCATTACACATCAGTCTGAAATATTCTCATGTGCTTTCTTTTCACTATTTTTTTGAGCAGTATGTTTGGGGAACTCTTCTAAAAGTTCCTTTTACATATCTTCAGAAGCAGCTGTAACTACTAGTGATAAATAATGAAGAGTATACATTTTCATCTGATGTCACACTACTTTGCTTTCTTTATACCCTGAAATTTCCTGAATCAGGGGTTTCTTTGACTGGATGGTTCTTGCAAGCACATACCAGATGATCTCAACTATTTCATTGGTCCTTTTGCCTGGAAATTAATTATATACACATGCATTTGATCTTAAAAGTGCTCATTCTCCATTCCTCAAAATATAATGCATGGGTCATTCGGAGGGTTAAATTATTAGCCTGGTAGCTGGCCAACAGGAATGCAACCCATGAGTGAAAATTGTTACATAAGCAGAAAAACTAAATAGCCTAACAAATGAAGTTCAAAGACATACAAGGAGATGCACAAAATGAAGACAAAAGATCCTTCCTGTCAAAAAAGAGTTAGAAATTAATTGCAGGTTTCTTATTTGCAGATTATTTGTATAGAAATATTTGTTTTCAAGCTCTGCGTGCAGCTTGTGCATGTACAGCCCTATAAACTGCATTCATACGAGTGACAGCATATATAGGATTTGAAAGAGAGAAAAGTTTATAAACACTCCACCCATAAATTTACACTGTAGTTTGAAGAAAAATAGTTTTATGGCAGTATTTCAGGAAGGAAGACGTTATTGAGAAGAATTTGGGGTCTTGAGAGTGTTAGGGAGAAAAGATCAAGTTCCTGGCAGTGAAAAGGCAACTCCCAGAGTGTGAGTGAGTTTTCCAGAGTCCTGCAATCATGAGAAGGTGCAGAATGTATAGGGCATGTTGTGACTTCAGCTGTGTTTGGTGGAGATCCATGATCATGTTTTGTCTTCAGTGGAAAAAGAGATAGAAATATGTCCTGGAATACCAATGTGAGAGACAGAAACTCAAATTATCTCTCTTGTGCATTTCCAAAAAAATTAAATTAGGATAGACTGTGTAGGGCTAGACCTGAATGGTTTAAATGAGAATTGAACTATGTGTGAAGTACATCTCCAGCGCCAGGGTAAGACAAGATGATTGTTAAATGAGATGGGTGCATAATGTTCATGTCCCTGAAGAAACCATAATTTGGTCTTGATTAATTCAGTTTTGGATGAACAAACCAACGAACAACACAGGCAGTGGGTGTGTTTGAATTGTGATTTCCAATTTCAGGATAAGCATTGCTGAACTGAGAAGGAAACTGCAACAAAACACCTGGGCAAAGAGAACAGAAGGGAAGAGAATTATTTTGGATGCTTGCCACAACACTTTGCAGCAATGTAATTTTCTCCGTTGTTTCAGCTATTCATGACATATGACATTAATTTCTGTTAATTGATTATATCCCCTTTTCATGATTCGTTGGCAGTTACAGCTCTAACAAGTTAATTCTGCATTACTTTTTTTTTTTTTTTTAATTTTAGCATTTCCTTCTATAACAGAGCCTAAATTATTCTCTACTTCAGTACTATATTTAAAAATTTCCTTTTCATCTCATACCAAGAAAATTGTCACTTTTTGCATCAGCAATTTCAACCAACCTCTGCTGCATAAAAATTGACGTGAACGCCAAATCAACCAAATGGTACTTGCTGTGTTATTTTCACACTGTAATAGCCTGTCCCCAGATGTACAATACCCTGGACAACTAAGTATGTCAGGACAAATTCTGATCAGAAAAATTCTGGTGTATATTCAAGCTGAATTATTTCAATGAGCTGAAGAGCAAATTTTCATCTTATCAAACATGTAGTTACTGGCTTCATTCCATGTAAGATGCTAATGCTGGTTGGTGAGGTTATCAGTTGTGGGAAAAAAATATGAAGAGCTAAGCTAAAATGATCACGGTTGCCCTGAGATTATGAAAACAAAATAATACTCGTTAGAATATGTTTTTTATCAAAGGAGATGGGGATATAAATTATCTAAAATGTAGAAAGACCACAGTGGTAAACATATATTTTGTGTAGCTGTGACACTTTCATAGCTCAGAGGCTTGCTGAGTCTAATAAAGCAACTCAAGGCCCTGTCCCAAAGATCTTACAGTCCAAGTAGTTGAGAAAGAGGTCAACACAGTGAGAAAGATAAAGAGAAATAAGATTTCCATTAATCATAGAAAAAAGAATTTATTTTATATATTTTTTTAAGAGAAAGGACACCCTGCATAGTGTTTTCCTCTGTCCTAAGAGAATTAAGCCCAGAAATCTGCAATCTGCTAAAATGTATCTGTTTTATTCTGTAAGAAAGGGATGGACCATTTAAACATTTTGTTATTGTTACGATCCACCCTGTGGTCAATGTGACTTTTTTTTTGTATACTGCAAGAACAAAGTCCAACCATGAAGGATCAGGTGCAAACAATAGTGCAAGCAATGTGAAGTGACCCGGTAAAGACTTGATAAATCTGTTTAGAGAGATAGAGAGCGAGAAAGAAAGAGAGAGAGAAGAGTATCACTACCTGAGGATCCCAGAATGTCCCGATGGTCCTTCTTCCTGGGTTGGTGGGCCAGTCCTGGACAGGCCAGCAGTCTGGTCCTAGGCAGAGATAAATAAATGCATCGATGTTCGTTATTTATCCCCAGATTTTCCTGCCTCTCCGATGGCAGATTCAAACTTTGGGAATATTGCTTTTCCTGCCCCATTTTAAGCACACCAGAGCTACTGTCTGGAGGTCAGTAGCCAGTTATCCAGGGCCACAGCTCACTGCTCCTTTATCTGGGCAAGCCCCATCACTTGACTTTTTCAGTCATTGTGTTTATCAGGAGTCTATGTCTAACATTCCACTTGCCAATTGTCATTTGAGGCAAAGATAATTCTGCTGAATGGAACCTCACAGTCATTCAGATGTAGATGTATGCACACAAACACACATGCTCACAGACTCTTTCTTCAGAAAATACAACTTCATTTTTCACATTATGTCCTGCCTCCACAGCATTTGATTCTTCCCTTCATGCTACTTCATCAACCCAGGATTTGAGTCTTTGTCTTGTAAGTAGTTCCATTACTTTTTCCTTATAGTGTTAAAATTTAATTGCAGCAAATTGCTTTGTACAGCTCTGTGTTGTTACCATGCTACCTCACTGGAAGCTGTTTGACTTATCATTGTTGACAAAAACCCCTAACAATTTAAATTAAATGTTTCCCAAATCTCTATTACTCTATATATTTGTATATATATATACAAATATATTACTTCTAATTAAAAATTATCCCACAGATTCACTGTTAGGACAAACAATGTAAGAAATAAAGACACCTTTTTTAGTGCTTTTTTAGAGATTTGGATCAGTGTCTGGACTTTTGAATACTATGGACTCTGATCTGAAGCCTTCAGAAAAGTATCCACTGCACAACACAGACACATATAATATCTCTCCAATTCCCACAGGTGAACTCTGCTACTGCAGTGATTTCTAGAAATTAATGTCCTTGTACGTGCATCTGAAAAAGAAATGGAAGTGTTTCTATGTGCTTAGAGCATGCATGACCTTATTTCCCTCAGTATGTCTTCCCTTTTCATATCTTTCACTAACTGTTCTATTTCTCTCTTTGAGTTTCAGCATGCTACCAATTAAAGAAATAGGAATGACTGACTGTAACTGTTACCAACATTTTCAAGCTATTTCAATAATAAGATTCATTCATTAGTGTTGTCCTCCACTGGGGCATGGTTATGTTTTATTCATCCAGACCACCATAAAAGGACTAAATATGGCAAACTATGTACAGTGCTGGATGGGTGCCATGAGAACAGGACACGTACCTGCTAAGCATTACATTTTCCTGTCTCAATGTGAAAGAGCATTTTTTCAAAAAAGGTATGATATACACTTATGTATGACAAAATTTATAGAATGTATACTTTTCAGATATACTTCAAATTATATATATTAAAAATATATGTAAAGAGAGGTAAAGCTGCAAATCCATTTTTCAGCAGGTATAAACTCCTCGTTTCATTACTATTCCATAAATATCAAGGCAACACTATCCTTAATTTTACTCAATCAAGTGTGTGTTTATTTCTTGTAACTGCCAAAAATCCCAGAGGAAAGAGTTATTTACCCCTTTTCACATAATTCTATAACCTGTTCCTTAACAATTAAACAGAGCACAGCTGGGCTGAAGGTAGTTTAAGTGGGACATGAAGATTATGATACTGTCCAGCAAAAGGCTACCTGAACAAACCAATGTCAGCATCAGTGCTCCTAGTTCTATTTTTCTCTGCTTATTTGAAGCTGAAGGTATATCAGATTTCTTAAATTTGAAAACAAGAAACTTCAGTTGAGAAAATTTAAGTGGTGCTGTTGATTTTTTTCTACCACAGTTGCCAGCTTTGTTGGATGAAACGATCCATAGGATTTTCCTCTTCCTATCTGAAGTAGGATATTAAATTTAGGTCATTTAAACAAAATAATTTGTCCTCACTGACTGCTGTCATTCCTAGATTTCATTTTTCTTTATACTTAATATAACTGTGAAATACTGCAAATAAAGTCCTGGCAAGACATATATAATACTTCAGTTGATGTCAAGAACAGCCATAAGCATCACCATTGAGGTGAGTACATTCAAGGTGAATGGAGAATGCCAGAAAGTCAGAAAAAAACCAGAATGTCTTTTTTTGATTTTAAATGCCACATGCTTGAATCTATGAAAGCAAACTACCTGCTGACTGTAGCAGATAACCAGATATACAATCATTTAAAATACAAAAAAAAATGAAATCTACTCTATAAAGTGCTGGCTATGACTGAAAAATTCCATTGTAATAAGTCATTCTGGGAAGGGGGAAAAGCCATCACACAGAGTATTGCTTTTTTAAAGACTATCAGAATGTCTAAAATGTGAGACAAAGTTAAGCAGCAAAACACATGCAGTGTTGGAAACACCTTTCTAAAAAAAAGCAAATCACACTTATACCTGAAGGCAGACACAACAGATTAGTCAACATTATTCATAAGAAGTTCAGCAAAAGACTCCACAGAGCTGAATACTGATATGCAAACAAAAGTGGAAGCAGTGTAAGAGTTTATAAAATCTATAGTAAAATAATTTTTAAAAAAAAGTTTGTGATGGGAGAAAGCAGCTGTTGGGCTGAAAAATCTGAGGAGAAGCTTATCCAACATATTCATCTGTGCATTCAGTTTGGCATTCAATTATGAAAAAGTCTCCAGTACACATGTGCAAAAAAAACGGATATGAAACAAGGTAAAAAGTGTGGGAACTAAATAATTTGAGAAACTGAGACTCTAGGTGGAGCGGGGAACCTGGACAAAGGCTGAGCAATAGGCTCAGGGATAGCTAGACTTGCAATGGGCTTCCTGGCTCTATGTCTTTTCCTGGACATAAATGAGGCCCCCCCAGCTCTGTCTTAAATGAAGATGTTTTCAAGGAACCAATCTTTTTGCAGCACACCCCTTCCTTTATGGCATCCTAGGTGCCCACTCTCAGTGGGAGTTTCAACAACCCTAGAAGTTATAACCTTTACTAAACACAATATTCAAGGCTCAGTGTATGAAGCCAGGTTTATCCTTGGGATGCCATGAAATTGAGATACCACTGTACTTTTCCTTCTCATTACTACTTGTAATCTGGCAAAGCTGTTTCTATAAAACAGCTCCTGTGTACTGAAAAAAATAATTAAAGCAGCTGGACAATGACTATTGAAAAGGAGGCATTTTTAGATTCAGGTTACTATTTTCCTAGGTCTAGTGGATATCTGTAAGCATTAAAGATTGAATGAAACCATGAATCTATGAAGATTCCAATCTTCTTGTCTTCCCCAAATATTTAGGTGAAGAAAACCAAATTCTTCCTATGCACAGAACTGAGAGACAATACTGTCACTTTTCTTAGACACCTTAACACAAAATGGAACATATAGCACCACTGATATCTGTTAATGAACAGCTTGTAGTTATTTGCATCCACAGTGCAGTACAATCACTAACACTAATAGCATGGATGAGAGGAACTCTAGAAAAATGAAGGTCATTCACTTCTAATTTTAGCATTATAATGAATATCTAACTCTTCAAATGCACTGAACAAGTGAACTTACTTACTCTGTATTTATTCTTACACCATTCATTAACATGGTGATAATTAACTCTGTGTAAAGTTTCGCAGCCTGAGGCACTATAGTAATTAATATATTAACAGGTTTAATATGGTCCTTATTCATGGTTGTGCATTTTACGTAGGACCGTTGATTTATTATTTTCTCATTGATCAGTAGTCAAGATGCAAGTTTCCCAGTCATATAATATCTGGGAAATGTCTGTTATCAATGTCAGTACTTCAAAATGTGCTATAGATTATGTTTCTTCATTCTTTTCCCTTTGTGTATGTATGTTTTTCCTTACGTTGGCTTCTTTATTTCTTTCTGCTCTAAAGCAGCCTCAGCTTTTTAATTCTTATTGTATTTATACATTCTATTGGAGAAAAGAATTTTCTACACTTTCCACACCTACTTAAAATTAATTTTTATTTAAATAAATATATAAATGGCTTCTAATTTTTTCTATTATCTTTTGTCAGAAACCGATGGATTGTAATTTTTTTTTTAGAACTTTAAAATGACATACAGAGGAAACCATCATAGAATCATAGAATTAGCCGGGTTGGAAGGGACCTCAGAGATCATCTAGTCCAACCCTTGACCCACCGGAGCAGTTGCTAGACCATGGCACTGAGTGCCACATCCAGTCTTTTTTTAAATGTCTCCAGGGACGGAGAATCTACCACCTCACCGGGCAGTCCATTCCATAGCCTAATCACCCTCTCCGTGAAGAAATTCTTTCTAATATCTAACCTAAACCTCCCCTGGCACAACTTAAGACCATGCCCTCTTGTCTTGTTGAAGGTCGTCTGTGAAAAGAGTCCAGTTCCCACCTCGCTACAGCCTCCTTTCAGGTAGTTGTAGACAGCAATGAGGTCTCCCCTGAGCCTCCTCTTCTTCAGGCTGAACAGCCCCAGCTCTCTCAGCCTCTCCTCATAGGGCCTGTGCTCAAGTCCCTTCACCAGCCTAGTTGCCCTCCTTTGGACTTGTTCCAGGACCTCTACATCCTTCTTAAACTGAGGGGCCCAGAACTGGACACAGTACTCATAGAATCATAGAATCATAGAATCCTAGGGGTTAGAAGGGACCTCGAAAGATCATCTAGTCCAACCCCCCCTGCCAGAGCAGGGCCACCTAGAGTACATCGTGCAGGAACGTGTCCAAGCGGGTTTTGAATGTCTCCAGTGAAGGAGACTCCACGACCCCCCTGGGCAGCCTGTTCCAGGGCTCTGTCACCCTTACAGTAAAAAAATTTTTTCGAATATTCAACTTGAACCTCCTGTGCTCCAATTTACACCCATTACCCCTTGTCCTATCACTGGTCATCACTGAGAAAAGCCTAACTCCATCTCCCTGACACTCGCTCCTTACATATTTGAAAACATTGATGAGGTCACCCCTCAGTCTCCTTTTCTCCAAACTAAAGAGACCCAGCTCCCTCAGCCTTTCCTCATAAGGGAGATGTTCCACTCCCTTAATCATCTTAGTAGCTCTGCGCTGGACTCTTTCAAGCACTTCCCTGTCCTTCTTGAACTGAGGGGCCCAGAACTGGACACAATACTCCAGGTGCGGCCTCACCAATGCAGAATAGAGAGGGAGGAGAACCTCTCTTGACCTACTAACCACACCCTTTCTAATGCACCCCAGGATGCCATTGGCCTTCTTGGCCACAAGGGCACATTGCTGGCTCATGGTCATCCTCTTGTCTACCAGGACCCCCAGGTCTCTTTCACCTACACTGCTCTCCAGCAGGTCAGACCACAACCTATACTGGGACATTGTGTTGTTCTTCCCCAAATGCAAAACTCTACACTTCCCCTTGTTGAACTTCATCATGTTTCTCTCTGCCCAACTCTCCAGCCTGTCTAAGTCTCTCTGAATGGCAGCACGGCCTTCCGGTGTGTCAGCCACTCCTCCCAGCTTAGTGTCATCAGCAAACTTGCTGAGGGTACACTCTATACCCTCATCCAAGTCGTTGATGAAGATATTGAACAACACCGGTCCCAGTACCGACCCCTGAGGGACTCCACTAGTCACACACCTCCAACCAGATTCAGCCCCATTGACTACAACTCTCTGACTCCTTCCTTTCAACCAGTTCCTGATCCACCTCACTACCTGATCACCAAACCCATACTTGGTCAACTTATCTACAAGGATGCTGTGAGAGACAGTGTCAAATGCTTTACTGAAATCAAGATAAACCACATCTACCGCTCTACCATCATCTATCCACCTAGTAATTTCCTCATAGAAGGCTATGAGGTTAGTCAAACATGATTTACCCTTGATAAAACCATGCTGACTGCTCTTGATGACCCCCATGTCCTTGATATGCCTGGAGATAGTGACAAGAACAAGTTGTTCCATCACCTTTCCAGGGATGGAGGTGAGGCTGACTGGTCTATAGTTACCCGGGTCCTCCTTCTTGCCCTTCTTGTAGACTGGGGTGACATTTGCTATTCTCCAGTCCTCAGGCACCTCTCCTGTTACCCATGACTTACTGAAGATGATGGAGAGTGGCCTAGCAATGACCTCCGCCAGCTCCCTCAGCACCCTTGGATGCATTCCATCTGGACCCATCGACTTATGGATGTCCAGATTACTCAGCTGATCCCTAACCCAATCCTCATCTACTACGTCAAATTCCTTATCTATCTTGACTACTTCTGGGGCTAAATGAATCTGGGGCTCATGTGGAAACCCTGCAGGAGTAAAGACAGAGGCAAAGAAGGCGTTCAGCACCTCTGCTTTCTTTATATCCTCTGTCACCAGGGCTCCCATCTCATCCCTTAGTGGGCCAATATTGCCTCTAGCGTTAGTTTTACTAGCTATGTATTTGAAAAAGCCCTTTCTATTATCCTTAACCTGACTTGCAAGGTTAAGTTCCAAGGAGGCCTTAGCTTTCCTAATTGCCTCCCTACATCCTCTGACGACAGTCCTGTATTCCTCCCAAGTGACCAGCCCCCCCTTCCATGATCTGTAGATTTTCCTTTTCCACTTAAGTTTTCCCAGCAGTTCCTTTTTTAACCATGCTGGCCTCCTAGCTCCCTTACTAGATTTCCTAACCATAGGGATGCTCTGATCCTGTGCTTGCAAATAGTGGTCCTTGAATATTGACCAGCTATCTTGAGCCCCTTTATCTTCTAACACCCTGTCCCATGGGATTTCTCTTAACAGTTGATTGAGGAGGCCAAAGTTTGCCCTGTGGAAGTCCAGGGTTTTGGTCCTACTGGGTATTCTGTTCCTTCCACACAGGATCCTGAACTCTACCATCTCATGATCACTGCAGCCAAGGCTGCCATTGACCACCACTTCTTTGACAAGGCCCTCCTTGTTGGTTAGTATAAGATCCAGCAGCGCTCCTCTTCTAGTCGGCTTGTCCACCATCTGCATTAAGAAGTTATCATCAATGCACTGGAGGAACCTCCTAGACTGTGAAAGGCTGGCTGTGTGAGTCAACCAGCAGATATCAGGGTAGTTAAAATCCCCCATGAGGACTAGGGACTGAAGTTGTGAGGCTGCTTTCAGCTGCCTGTAGAAGGCCTCATCAACCTCTTCGCCTTGATCAGGAGGTCTGTAGTAGACCCCCACAACTGTGTCACCCACACCAGCCTGCCCCTTAATTCTTACCCACAGACTTTCAACTTGCCCCTCATCAGCCCCTGCACAAAACTCAACACATTCTAGTTGCTCTCTCACATAAAGAGCAACTCCACCACCTCGCTTCCCCGCCCTATCTTTCCGAAAAAGTACATAACCATCCATGGCCACATTCCAGTCATGTGACCTATCCCACCATGTCTCTGTTATCGCTACCAGATCATAACCCTTAGCCCGTACACTGACCTCTAACTCTTCTTGCTTATTCCCCATGCTGCGTGCATTAGCATACAGACATTTCAGGAAACAAACAGAGCACACTGGTGGGACTAAATCCTTCCTAGACCAACTGCCTTTGGGCCCTGGTTTGTTCTTCTTGTGTTTGTACTCGAGGTGTGGCCTAACCAGCGCTGAGTACAGGGGAAGAATCACCTTTCATGACTGTCTCCTTTGTCTAAGGTACACTGGATTTTGATATTCCTCAGGGGCTATCAGAGATGTGCAGGAGTAATAAGCAGCAATGGAGGTATATGAAGAAGGTTCAGAGGTTCAGCTAATCCACATATCACCCTGTCAGACATCAAGGAAATTAAACTATAGACAACTAGCAAAGGTGAAATAGACACAATTCTGATTTGTGTTAATCAAATGTAAATTTTGGCAGCCAGACTTTTTGGACTCTCAAAATAAAGCAGCTGCAAGGTCTGGTTTAATACTGAAAGTTCTCTGTTCTTTGGGGATATGTAGATGAGGAATACGTTTTGCATAGCTTCTACAGATACCTAGCTCCTAATGAGACAGAAAGGAGTTTAGGTTTTGATGAAAAACGATGCCACCTCTTCTAGAGCAGGAAGATATTCTTTCCAGGCTTGCTGGAAATCTTAAGCTTTCTGGAAAAAAAAAAAAAAAAAAAAAAAAGCCAGACGTCCAAAAATTCAGTCTTAAACTGTACAACTTGACTGTTAAGAAACAGTTTAGCCATGCTTCACAGGGGCAACTGTTCAGCTAACTAATGTTAGTTAGTAAAATGCCAACTCCCCTCCTGATAGAGCCATATGGGACTTCCACTCTATGCTGCATCACAGTGCCTGTTATTAAGCATAAGCTGATGAAAGAGAACAAGGCACAAGCCATTTAGTTATTCTTGAAATAATCCATCCCCGTGACATTTCCAAATGTTTTATTTTTCTGATTTTTTGTGGTGGTTTGTTTAAAACAGTATTTTTTTGCATTTACCTTCTGAGAAATTTTCAATTAATCTAACTGTGAAATTTAGATAAGGTCATAGGAGATTGCTGGCATGGTACAACCCACCCTACTCCTGTAGTTACATTTTCTGGAGAAAAGCTGGCAGTCCCAACATATGCAACAGGACACAACCACCTCCTTCCTCTAGGTTGTCTTCTTGTGTCTGACAGTTCTCAAAGCATCTACGTAGTTTAAAGAGTTTATTACGTGAACAGAAAGACATATGTTTGGAAAGAGATGTAAAAGAAAATAACTTTTTTTTATAAGCCGCAGCATAGGGTTTATTGCATTCTCAGTTTTTCTTAGCTCCCCATTGAATACAAATGTGGAGAGTGAAGAAGGGTTTAAGCCTGTGACACATAGGGTTAAGTACTGCAGCCACAGCTGAGAGAGTGATGTCACTCACTTATCTCTTCAGAATAGATACTCTGTGCTTGGGATCATTAAATCAAAGATCAGTTTTTAACAGAGTGGGATTTCAAAAGCTTTCTCCATTTTCCCAGAAGAAACAAGAAAACAACTCATCTGGATGCTATGCCTGATTCCTGTTTTTATTAAGCTTGATAAAATAGGTTTATCTTGATCCCTCTCTCAGTGGAAATATCACAGAGCCACCTCTAGCATTATCTTCAATTAATAATTCCAGTGACAGGGGCCTATTAAAAAAACAACAAACAGCTTCTTATTCATCAAATGGCATCTTTTTAATGTTATTTATCATATCACAGCTGACTTGACTGAAAGTAGTAAATGTTATTTCTGTTAGCACCGAGTAGACAATGCATCTCCAGGAGGAAGATATTTTGGCTCCCAAATCCTAAATGTAATTATTAGAGCCAGAGGTCTTCAAATAGGCTAAATGAATTAGATATAAAAGTCTTACAGAAATTGGAGAGATGGATATTGAAGTATTGAGATGCTATTTTATGCTCCCATGGCAAAATTTCTTTTGTTCCTCAGCCTACAAGGCCAAATGATGGCCTTCAGATTCCAGGCAGATTTCCAATTTCCAGCCACCATCTTTACAGACGGTAACTGAAACCTATTTCTCTTTAAATGGGGTAGATTTGCCAAGAAAATGCTAAACGAATAAACAAGGTAATCCTAATTACATATTTCAATGCCACTTTGCAGGATAGAATATGTATGAAACATATTTTTTTGGGGGATCAGTGCTTTTCTTTTTACACCACGTAATATCATCACAAAAGGAAAGTGAAAAAAATGTTTACTAAGCTCCAGCCTGTTAGTGCCACAAAATCAAAAACCTGCAAAAAAAAAATTATCAATCAATGACATTATCAAGGTCAACAGATTGAGAGTCATAAATTAATAAAGAAATTGGTCCCAGAGTTATTGTAAATAAAAACGCAAAAGGAGGAAAAATTAATGTATTTCTACAGTGACTGTATTCAATGATGAAGTGTACTACATTCAATTTTAAAAGCAAATGAGAAAATAGAGGCAAAAGCCACATCAGGAAATGCAACAGATAGAACCTGTACAATATCTGTTATTTCCCTGTGTGTCCATCGCAATATGTAACCAGAGACTGGTTTTTATTTTAAAAAGGGTACATTATTATCAAGGTCATATTTCTGTGCTAAGAAGAAAGAAAAAGTGGAAAAAAAAATTGATTTTGGCATCCTGATAGCATATTTGAAGATTAAATTTTATGCATATTCTGCAGATTCAGAGTAATAAGCATTTTTTAGTAAACATTACATATTGAATATTTTGAAAATACTTTGGATATTCCCTTTTTTCAGAAACACTAGAAGTTGACAGGAATTCACTTCAGACCTGCTTTCTAGCTCTGAGCATAGTACTGAAGCAAGTGGAAACAAAAATAGCAGGGATGCACTGTAAACATTTGTGGTGTGAGTATATGAGGACTGGAATTATGCCAATGCAGCTATGATTTCACCAGTTTGACCTTTTTGTAAGTTTGACTCTTACACTGCCTCTATCAATATAATATTTTTGTCTGTATCTCATTAGGCTAGACACACTGCTGTGGGTTTAAGAACATGACCTTAATGAGCCTCTATGGCTATTTCTCCCTCTAGTCTTTACTGTGTGCAGCACAGAATCAGTAAAATTCTGAGTCATCATTTAGACCATGAGAGTTTTAGAGTACAAACAGTTAATTCAGTAACATAAAAATATGCACACAGAAATAGTGGCATCTGTTATCAAAGATGAGACCTGGCAAATGCACCTGGCAAACAGAAAGGAGAAGCAATTAATCAGTATCCAACACCATGTTCAAAGTTAATGGAAAGAAAACAATAACAGTATGAGGTGTAGTTCTTAGTGGGAATCCCTAAAAAAACTAGGAATTCATTTTGTCATAAATTGGGCCCAAAAGAAATCCAGGCAAGGTCATTGGTAAATTGCCTCTAAGACCATTTAGGCACAGGGGATGTTATAAAGATTAGTCCACTTTCCAGTAAAATTCTTATTAGACAGAGGAAAAGTCAAGGTTAACGTCAAGAACATTCCTGTTAGGGTGATGGGCCTGCCCACTTTTTTTTTTTTCTTCCAAAATACTGTTACCAGCTTTTTAAAGACCAAACTGTTATGAGCTTATTTATAAAATCAAACATTATAAGGATAATATGTGATTTATAGTTTACCATACTCTTTAAACATAATTTAGTTCCCCATGCTCTTACATGAATGCTTTCAAGAGCTAAAAGCAGGCCTACAGGATACATGTCTTTGTGTACTTTTACATCATAATGCAAAAATCCCATTCTAGAAGACACAGGAGATTTATAACGTTATGTGCCTTTTGGTTAATAGATAAGACTTTGTAAAGATTTTTCTTTTACAAAGGCTTCCACTTACAGGTGGGTTACCTTTGTATTGGATACTTAGCCTTCTTAATTAGTATACTTGTTTCTCTGATACTCCTGGATGAGTTCATCAGTCACTACTATCATAAATATTGTGTATTAGAGCTTGGTAAAGTTGCATGGCATTTTTCAAGTTTGACTTATCCATCAATGTCCTTACCAAAAATCATATTATAAAACTTGTATTACTATTTAAGATGCAGACAAAGTAAGCATGTTTAATCAAAATGATGTAATAGCTTTAGAAAAGTTCAATCTATTGTTCCTTCACATAACCTTCCTATAATGTTCCTCTCAAGGTTATGTCATAGTTGGTCTTAGTCCTTCAGCTTGGCAAAGGACATCAGGTGTCTACCATAAAAGGAGATTATAGCAACTCTAATGCTGGTATGCTTTGTGTAGCATGTAGTTCTTAGGTCACTTTTTGACCTCTAATACTTAATAAGTTCTTCCTTGCTGAAAAGCAACCCCATCTCACTGCTGAGTTCCATACTCAGTGGGCACACTCTAGGGTTTCAGTATGTTCAGCAAAAGCTCACTCTGATTCTAATCTTTGCAGCAATTCAGTTTTGTGCAGAGATACACCTAGTTACTAATTCCCTGTAAGAAACAATGACTAACAAAATTTAGAAAGTTTCTCACCTTTTTCACAACTGCCTAATGGAGAAGTCCTCTTTACCAAAAACTTGAATGGCTTTGGATCCAAACTTCTCTTTTAATACCGGAATACCACAATGAAAAAGATATGGGGAAAGGACATTTACAATATAATGAAACTGGATAAGGATAGAGACAAATGGAGACCAAACAGAAGTCCATCTTCTTTCCTGTTAAAAGCCCTGATAAAAAGGTAGAGGTATAGATTATCTTGCTTGCCTACTTCTAGCCTTTGGGTTCTTGTATTCTTGCTTGTTTGTACTGTCACCGCCTGATAGTTACATTACATGCTTGGGATATAGGGTCTGGGATGAGGACACACTTTACTAACAGGAGGCCAGCACAGAACCAGCATCTCCCATTATGTACCACCATCCCCTGGGCACTACTTCACTATTGAAACAAGATGTGTTAGTTGCTGCCTCCTTCTTTCCTAAGCAGCTGGTTGCACACTTCATCACTCCAGGAGTGCACAAGGGTACTTAATTTTTACCTTGGTGCTTCATGGACTCACTGTGTATGAACAGTAGAGACCTAAGCAATTTCTTCAGACCTTAAGCTTCTATTAACCTGTAGAAATGCTTCATATTTGCCACAGATATCGGCACCTAACCCAGCTGGTCTGCTGCACCCTGCAGCTGCAATAGTCTTATTTTGAAGTATTGGAGTCTGCCACAGGAGTGTGTCTTCACCAGTTGGAAATTGACCCAGAGATGTTTCAATTAAGGGAGTTCTGGCAGGAACATAGAGCCATTGAACTTTGGAACCCTGGAATTCTTAATTTAAGAGTAGCCAGGGAGAGAGTCCATGAAAATAAACTGCATTCCAAATTAAACTGCCACTATCAGCCAGAAGCATGACAGCCCAAATAAATTAAAGCAGAACTATTTTTGCATAAACTCCATCAGTAGGCTGAACCAGAGTCAAAGACCACAAAAGACTCTACAGATGAGAAATTTCCCAGAGACAAACCTTTTCCCAGCCCACACTCTCCTCACTGTAGCCTCTTTCCAGCCCCATTCCCACTGCAGCTCAAGCACTTGTCATTCTCCAAATCACAGTGCTAATACAGAGCTGGACCTGAGTGTAAACCTGGAAATTTTGAAACAAAGTATTTGTGATTTTGACAATCATTTAGCTACTTCTCAATTAAATAAATATTTTATTGAAGAAAGATGTCATTAAGTCAGTTTACATGCAAAAGATGAAGTTGGCCAATAAAACTCCATTTATTCTTTTATGTGTTTATTGATACATTAAAAAAAATCACATTTTCCAATGGCTATTTCCTGAATTATTTCCCCCAGTCCTGCATTAAAAAAAATGTATATCTAGACCTCCATACCTGGAAGAAAAGAATTCACAACAGTCAAGCTTGCAGCACTTCTGTTGACTTCAGTGAAGTTCTGCCAAGAGATAAGCTTTGGCTCTTCTTTAAACACTGAGGCTACTTTTCTAAATCAAAATAATGAAAAATATAAAAGGAAGATAGAATTATTGCAGACATATGAGTAATAGAAACAATGTTGAAATTAACTTGATTTCCTAAAGTTTTTTTTTCAACCATTGCAATATCTTAGTTCGGTAGTCATCACTGAATTTTTTTTCCTGGAGAAGTATCATCATACTAGTACACAACTCCATGCAGTATCTGCTTTTCAAAAAATTGTCTGTACTGCAGTACAATTATCTCAGATGACATACTGGCTGACTCCTAATTACAACAGATATAGCTAATTACTTTGGTTCATCCTGTAAATTGCTCAGTATGTATCTTTATGAGAATCTGGTAATAACTCATTGCTCAATGGGACTGTATATGTAAATTGATTCTCAAGATTTTTATGCATCAAGTTTTTATTTTTCAGTATCTAAGTTTTCTTTCAAACTTAACTTCTTAGAAACTTAAAAATGGCAAACAGTTGAATATTCAGGAGAACTGGACATACAAATCAGGCAAAAGTTATGCAGTGCCTCTGCTACCAGTTTGCAGAAGTGTGGTTTGAGTAGGAAAATGCCGTGATAGATACAGAGTAAGTACCCAAATGCAATCAAAATTAAAAAATCAAAAAATTGTTTTACTGTTAGTCAGTACAGAATTTTAAAATCAATTATTAATTCAGCTTCATACATTTGTGGTACAGCTAAAAGCTCTAAAAATATTCATTAACTGGCGTCAAGTGTATAGCATTACATTTTCTTTCCTAGTATTTTTTCAAGTAGTCCTCTAGTCTGATTTTTTTACTGGAATCAAGAGATCTCAAAGATCTTGACAAAGCCCCAATATTAACCAACAGTGATTATACTAAAATGTACTTCACACATATAAAAACTCTAGGTTAAAAAAAAAGGAATTGAACTTTATATCTTTTTAGAATTTTACTCAAGCTAGAAAAGTTGATCCAAGAATGACTTCTGTATCTTCTCTTGTACTAAAAATTTACTGATAAGAAACCACATTTATTAGTAGTATGTATTACTATTATACATTATTAGTAGTATGTTACTCCAAATGCCCTGGCCAAATTTACATCCTAGTGTGTATTCTGTTTTTCTTATAGTAGGTCAAACACAGTCCTTACTTTTAGTTGAAGTTCTGCTACCTACTGCCAAAAAACCCTGTTTTACCTCTGAAGAGACAGCTGTATTTCATTTGCAAAGAGAGTGAAGTACTTTGCAAAATACTTTGTATTACATTAAGGCAAAGGGCAATACATAAGTTGGAAAAGAGATCCTTAGGTGTTACACATTATGAGGTTGCTTCAGAGAATTTATGGGGACAGGTGGTATAAATCTGCGAGCATCTGCCTCAGTACAGTCTCTTGGGTTGAGGACTGATGCTGTTTCACTAAAAAGGGGAAAAATAACCTTGACAGAAGACCTGGCAAAAAAGGCTGTGACTCTGCCCAAATTATAATTCTATTTTTCTAATTGCCCCAGTCCTCTCTGTCATTAATTAGACCATTAAAGGAGATTATTAGATGCACGCAGCTGTGACTTCAAATGTTTGATAAAAACAGAAACGGTGAAAGGCTTAAAATCACACATTACACTTTTCTATGTTTCCATATTCACATAGGCCTATGTTAACTCTTAATTACATAGTCATTAAATTAAAAATATCATTTCTTGCTCAACAAGTTCTTGATCACCAGTTGCTTGATGTTGGAAAACATCAATAAATTAATATAGGTATACATATTCATACCTTGTGTTTCCCTGTCAGAGACATTGTTGCAATGTTCTTTGCATTTGGACAATCATTTTTTGACAAAGGCATTCAAAGTTAGAGAATAAATTTCTTGAAGTACCCTGAAATATCAGAGGACAGTACCACATCTCATTATTCTTTGCTTCATTAAACACTACACCTCTCAAAATTAAAACACAAACTGCCGCAGGTGCCATGCTGTGGCAGGTTTAATCAGTGTTTCCTAATTTTTTTGATCATTGATTACCTTCAAAAATCTATCAAAATTCATCATGCAGAATTCAATTAGAAGTCTAAGTAATATGAGCTTGAACTGTCTTGGAGTTGGTCTACTGTGCTTTTAGTTCAGATGTATACAGAATGTTTGCAATTTAACATTTTATTTGTGAACAGCAATTGCCAAGGATCAAGTTTCAACGTTACAAGAACATAAAAAGGAATCAGTACTCATGGAAGATTGAACTACAGTACCCTAGAAGTGATAGAATCATAGAATTTTCAGAGTTGGAAGAGAACTTTAAGATCATCTGGCTCCAACCCCCTTGCCATGGGCATGGACACCTCCCACTAGGATCAGGTTTCTCAGAGCCCTGCCCAGCCTTAAAAACTTCCAGGGATGGGGCTTCCACCACCTCTCTGGGAAACCTGTTCCAGTGTCTCACCACCCTCGTGGTGAAGAACTTCTTCCTAACTTCCAATCTGAATCAGCCCTCCTCTACTTTGAATTCCTTCAGTCCTATCACTACCTCACATCCTAAAGAGTCCCTCACCAGCTTTCTTGTAGCCCCCTTCAGATACTGGAAGGCTACAGTAAGGTCTCCTCAGAGCCTTCTCCTCTCCACACTGAGTACCCCCAACTCTCTTACTCTGTCTTCAGAGGAGAAGTGCTCCAGCCCTCTGATCATCCTCATGGCCCTTCTCTGGACACACTCCAGCACATCTGTGTCTTTTTTGTAATAGGGGCTCCAGAACTGGATGCAGTACTCCAGGTGGGGCCTCATAAGAGACTTGCACCTTTCTGGGCTGCAAGTGTAGACTGATGGCTCATGTTGAACTTCTTTTCCACCAGCATCCCCAAGTCCTTTTCCTTAGGGCTGCTCTCAAGCCAGTCACTGCCCTGCCTATATCAGTGCTTGGGATTGCCCCAACCCAATATATGTTACCTATATATATGACCTATAGGTCATACAGAATTTAGAACATTGTGTTTCCAATGAATCTTGAGATCCATGAGGCTAAAATGAAGTGTATGATATCTTTGGAATGTCACCTCACATTTTATTGCTCTTGTTAAAAAGCAACAACTCATTACCATTACTATTTGTGATTATTCTCCTACCTTACAAGGTATTTTTCATGTCTTGAGGTAGCATTAAAAAGAATGCTTTTATGGTTTGATTTATTAATGTAAAAATAATAAAGCTAAAACGTCACATTGAAAAATTATGTTTACAGAGAGACTGTGATGCTAGCACATAAGAAACACATTTTTAAAGACATGGAGAAGGGTTAGAATTTATTAAATTCAAGCATAGAAGCAAATACAAATGGAAATTAATAAAAGAATTAAGACTAGGTTATTTCCAGATTTCTGGTGGGAGATTGATATTAAATAAATATTTTTTCCCTTCCAGTTGGTGATATATTTGATTTTTGATCTTCAAAATGGTTTTATTTTAATATGTATGATGACATTTTGTTTTAATTTACAAGTACTTCAGAACAGTACACAAACAGGAAATAGTAAAACAAATCCAACAACAGTTGGATTTTTTTATAAAGTAATCAATTGGTGTATGATAGAAATTGACAAGCAGATTGCTATAAAATTATTTTAATCAGCAATAATTATAACTATTTTAGAGACTTAGATCACCAGCGGGTTGCCTGTGCTTTTTTTACTAAGAGTAATTTTTAGGATCTTTTATCTTTTGGCAAAATTTTCTCAATGTGAAAAAAACCCAAAAACAAACAAAAAAAAAGTCATGCAAAATGTAAGAATCATCTCAATTTCTCTCTCTGTTGTTTCATAAATACGGTGCTCATCAATAAGCTCTTAGTATGCTATAGTGACCATCTTAAGACTTATTTATGTCTATTACTCTATATGAGCTACTGCCAAGAGTTTTGATCTTGTTGTACAAAACAAGGACAAAACAGGGGGAAGAAACAAAATGACCTGGACAGCTCATTCAGATTTGTAAAATTTTTCTTAGGTTATTGTGAGTTTTAAAAGTGCTCATTAGAGCTGGCATTTTTTAGAGCTTCCATGGAGACCTAGTCACTGATTATAGTGCTATAGACAGAGCTCACCAACTGAACTCTGCCAGTAAAAGAATCAAGGATATGATGTGCTGTATGAAATGAAGTGTTGGGAGAATTTTGTTTTACAATAATGACCTTGAAGGGGATAAAAGAAATAATTTAACTCACATTCAAAAAGGGTCTAGATACAGGAAGTATAGTATCCTATGCATGGGATATCCCAAGAAAAGGCAGAAAGAGGTATTAAGAAGGGGAAGCAAAATGATTTTAACAATGTAGCATTATGAAGTTTCCTTAGTTCTCACTTAGTACACACATGTGCTGTCCACATTTTTCTTCAGAGACCTTCTAGTAAGCAAACCTATTGCTTCTATTTCTAGGTCTGTGGGACATACCTTTATTTCAAGGGAGTCACCACCAAGTAGCAAAAAGACCAGTTATTAGGTCTACAATACCATGCAGCCTACTGTGTTTGGTGAGGTTCTTATCAAGTTAAGTACCAAGGTATCCATGCTGCAGACACATCCAGCTAAGAAACACATTGAAAACCTCAGGTTCTTCCCTCTGACACAGACAACACCACTAGCCAATATTAGAGCAAGGTGCATAATTGAGCAAATCACTACCTTTCTCTCTGATTGCATAAAGTCCCCAAAGGAGACAACATTTCTCTAGTATATTTATCATTTGAAATTATTTCAGTCACTAATCTGAAATTCACTCACAAAAACGTAATCTGAACCTGAAAAGAAGTGCAGCAGGTATAGTACACAAAGTTCCTTTTTCTTGCTTGTGTAAGTATAAATTCTAATTCATATTAATATCTATACTTATGTGTTTGCATTATGTTTATGGCTGTTCTTTGGTATCGAAGTATTTGTGAAGTGGCAGAATAATCCTCTCATGTCAGTGTCATATAATCTGTCCTGGGCCCTCCTGCTAGATGCTTGACATTGTAATAACAAATTCTTTTCATTTGTATTTATTTCTGGTGAGCATAAGGTTTTATTTCACTGTTGCTTTCCAGAAAAAAGAAAGAAAGAAAGAAAAAAAGGGGGTGGGTGGGGTTAAGGGAATGGGGAGACAGAGAGTAACCATTAGTTACTGATGACCATTAACCTGCAAAAACATTGTTTGATTCAAGATTTATTTGGGAGTAGTCCTTTGAGATGTAACATGGCAGATTTATTTAAACTAACTTATCAGGAAAGCCTGACAAATATATATAACTTAATGATTGCCTGTGCCTTCAGCCTCCATTTGTACTTTTCTACGACTTCTAAACCTCTGCTGAGATGTTTTTCTAATATTTTAGTGAACATTAAGACCAGTAATATTCATAAAACCCAAGATTACCCTCAGCCATTCTTCTGCTATCTTCTTAAGAACAGCAAATCCACAGAAGGATGTAACTGAAGTAATAGTAGGTTGGTATACACTCATCCCTCAGAAAAACAAGACCAACAATGAGTAATGGATCTGCAGTCATCAACCAGCTAGTTTGTCAGGTAGCCAGATAAGCATGGAAATTAAACACCTGAAATTATAGTCTCTGTCTTTAAGAGGTGGCTGAATTAGCAGCTTATCCAATTGTTAGCCCACTGCGAAAACCAAGCAAGTACAGTCAGGTCTTTTGCATTAATCCTTCAAGTCGTAATCTAAATCTGCTTCTTCCTCTTCAAATGTATTTTACTTTTGAACTTTCCTTTGAACTACAGTCTAAAGATACTTTCATACTTACACTCCCATTCATGTCCAAATAGAAAACTCAGAGCCACCAGCCATTTAGCCACCAGTCAGAGAGTACCAATTTTGCTATACTGGCAGATCATTGTGTCATTGACCCATGCTGACGACCCTCAGCCAGCCAAATTAACTTCTGTTTAATGTGTTTAAGGAATTAAAATGGGCAAAGTATGGAGACACTGAAAACTGTATGAATATGCATTACTGAAATGTAATAATATTTATTGAACTGTTTGTACAATGAGTCTGGATCTCTGTAAAATATTTGTAATCTGTGTTTAAGAACACACTCTAAGCAACCAATTTTATAGAAATTGTAAGCTTTTACAAGAAGCCTCTTTGTAAGATCTACATTGCTGTAGATGGTTAGTGACATTCTCCCTCCCAGTACTTTTGCTAGACATTGAAGGAAATCCACTGTGTTTCTGAGCTTTCCCTGCCTTTGGCCCCTGGTGACAGAAGTGTAAAGGCCATCCAGGTTCATGAGGAGACCAAGGGTCTGCAGAGTCAAGAGAGCAGAAAGGCTGGTGTATGCCTCCATTGCCACATTTGAACACATTACACGATGCCAGAAGTGGGTGGGACTTACTGGCTGGAACTCATAAGCAGCCACAATGAGTCTTCTCGCTAGCCTCACCAGCACATTGTAATCCTCAAAAGATCCAAAAGCATTAAGAAACAGTCTTTTTTTTTTTTTTTGGTAACACTATGAGCATGCCTCCAGACTTTCATTTCCACTGCCATTCATAGAAAAACTCAAACAGTGTAGAAGAAGTAGAGCTTAGGCACGCATTCTCCATCTTCTATAAAACTTCTCCATCTTCTCTGTCACCTCACTGCCAGGTGTGAGGGATATTGAAGGCATACCCCTGACTGCTACTTAAGAAGAGTGTGTCTTTACATAAACTATAATGAACTGTCTCATTCTCCACCACTCCTCATGAGACAAACCATGAAGAGTCAGAACACATTTGAGCTGTAGTGAATGTTTTCCTCTGATGCTTTGGAGGAAAAGGGCATATTAAGAGGCAAATTACAAATAACCTGGTTTTACCAGGAAGGGAAAGCTTTCCAATATGAGGTAGCTATAACATTCAAAATTTTTCATACATAATTTTTAAAGGAACAGAAATCATAAAAGGAGATGGAGGACTAGGGAACAGTGTTCAGTTTCACTTCAGGTCTTTACCTTTTGCAAAAGACAGTATTCCTTTGATTATTCTTCAAATAAAAAACCCACTATACCAACTTTGGAAAAAGTCTAAATAATAGTGCAGTAAGAAATAACCTCATTTCTAAGCTTCCTGTAGAATTCGCCTCTTTCAGGGACAAAAAAGATCTAACAGGATTTGGAAAAAAACCCCAACCATCTGTCAGCTTTAATCATCAGTAAGGTTAGCAGGAATTGCTCTTGAGCAAAAAAGTTATGTTATAACATACCTCAGCATTTTGATAATAAAATAATTTGTTTTTCTCTTTAGTTGAAACTAGACTTTCAGCAGATGTACAACTGATAGCATAATTTACTTCAGACAACGCTAGTGAGTAGAAAGAATATTTTGATTCAGGTTCTCATACCTGAATCAAGGCAGACAGAAACATCTTTATTATTTCCACCAAAAAGTATTATACAAGGCAATTTAATTTTATAATATTTGTGATTAAAGACCATGTGAGCTTCTTATCTTACATCAGTTAATATGAAACCTACAATTATAAAAAGAAGGCTACTGTGGACATTTTTTTGCAATTTTTTTGTTTTGACATTGCTCAAACTGATATTTTGAGAATCCTTCTATACTCCTCATTAATGGTTAAATGTTCAAAAAGTACTGCATATTACATAAATAACAGTAAAAGGCCTTTAAACAGCTTTATTTTCAATGACCTGTACCTCCCCTATAATCAGTATAATTCCAGTATGTTCTGAAACCAGAACAACTCATTTGAAATCGGTGGAAACACAATGTTAGAGAGAAAACTGTTCATGTGGAAACATGCTTCTTTTTCTGAGGTACATGAATGCACCTAGAGTTCTTGGAAGAAGGTAATAATGAAGTTACCCTCTTCTGATGCCCAGAGCAGGTTATTCAATCAATCTCTCTACTTACTGAAATATCCTGCTGCAAAAAAAGGCTTTTTAGGTCTAAGTGAGATGTGCTGTTCGGCATCTATGGCATTCTTTGAAGTGTTTATTCTCCAGTACACATATAAAATCAACTGAAATTAGAAGCTCAATAAATAAAAATATACACACAGTTTCAAAACAGTGAAAAGTCTTGAAGCAAATTAGCAAGTAGTAACTGCAAATGCAAACTATTCTCAATCCAAATTGCAGTGTACCCTGTTGTACTGGGCAACCAACCTGATTTTTCATCAGTTCTGCCCTTTATTTACTGTTTTCTTTCAGTGAAACAGTTTTGTTTCTCTGTCTCAAACTCTTACAACCATTACCCATTTTTCTTTCTATATTAAACATGCAGATTCACTGCTTTGTAGAGGAGACTTCTAAAACTTCATCCTAGCAAAAACTTGAATACACAAAATCTAATCTAAAATTTTAACTTTCTATAGAGGTCTCAGAGCAGGTCTCCTGGATCATCTCCACAGATTTTCAAAATGTACTTTTTAGACTGAAGTCTTCGAGTCTTTTAACATTAGAATAAACATAACAAAGGAAAAAAATATTAAAAAAATGATGAGGGTGTTTTTGATAGTTTCCTCTTGAAACTCAACATTTTAATATGACTGAAACCTTCCAAAAGAGAGCCCGGGTGTTACTTTAAAATGCAGGATTGCAGGCTGAATTGAGTCAGAATCCTGCAAGGACGCATTAAGTGCTTAAGCCTCCATGTTTTGGGACATTTCACTGAAATCAATAGGACTATTCACAGGGCCAAGGACGAATTTGCAGGCAAGCCTTTGTAAATTCAGGTCTCTAAATAAAAGGAATGCAGTTTCTTTGTGACTTTATTAATCTCTTATCCTTTTTTCCAGTTTTGTTATTTTCAATAATTCTTAATTGTCCATTTCTGACCTGACTAGATAGAGTCATGTCATTGTTCAAGGAAGGCTAGCAGATCTCTTCTCTCAATTAATCAAAACCAAACAATTACAATTAGTCATTGAAACTGTCTTTAAAACACTGTGTAATTATTACTGAAGTCTCATATTTCCAATGCAATCCCAAATAAAATCAGTCAAAAAGGAGAGAGATTCCATGCTTTTATATTCCTATTGTAGTTCTGTTCTTTGTGCTCTGTAGACTGATGAACTAAAACTACAATTACAATTTAGCCAACAACACATGTCAGTGTAGTTGCTGGCTAATGTTTTGCAACAGCTTTATAAGCATATTCTGCCCCAGATATATGCGAAGAGTGGTCTTATAAACTTCAATTTTCCTGTGGTCATGTCATACTAATGTTCCTGTTACAAGCTACAAAGCTGTAGCAGCAAGCTAAAATTTTTAAAAATTAAAAAAAAAATTAGATTTTGTGTATTCTGTTTTATTAAACAGAGAATTTGAATCCGATCCCATTCCCGTTATTTAAATTATTTAAATGTCTCCATCTCTTCAGTTGTCAACATGGCTTTAAAAGATGCAACTTGCTAGTTAACTGCCCAAACCAGCTTTTTGGGTTACATCCATAGAATCTCTTCCAGTTTTAGTGGGGCATAGACCTGTTCAATGAACATTATTTGACAAGCTCCTCCTCTTCAAAACTCATCTTACCTTTTCTCTGAATAAAAAAACCCTTTTCTCCATGCACCAGCCAGGTAATTGCTGTTTCTCAGCAAGGACAGGCTTTCCCTGAGGGGAAGATGACTCCAGCTAAGGCAGTACCCCACTAGTGGTGCAGAGCCACCAGTAGCAGAATTAGGCAGGTTCTGGCAGCAAATTCCACTGAGAGTTCTGGGAACTGAACCATGGCCAAGGTCCAGCCAAAAAGAGAATGAGACGAGGCCAGAGATGAGGCTGGAGACAAGGCCCGAAGGGTCTATACAAGAAAGAAGCTATATAGAAGATGGGTCTGATGTCTATCCAGAGGCAAGGCCAGAAAGCAGCAGTCCTGTGACATAGTTTGAGGAAGCAGTAAGTGCCCAGGCTTAAAAGGAGCCTTAGGGCAGTGGTGTGGATATTAAACCCAAGAAAGGCTGGTCAGGGCCATTAAGGCAAATCAGTGTCCTGACGGTATCATTCTTTTCTTGATTCAATTGAAGAAGAATATGAGAGGTCAAAGTTATCATATTAAAAAAATACATCTGAGTAAATTCATCCACACTGCTAAAAAAAAGTGGGATTTTCCCACATACTATGTTGGGCATAAATGTTTGCTGGTGATACTTGTGCTCCAACTTGGGTTTTTTTTTCCATTTTATATGCTCTTATATGGTTGCTTCTTGCAAAATGGTGAAAATTTGTTTCTAGCAAAATTTGCAGTAATCATGTTTTACTGCAGTACACAAAAAGCTGAAAAAATATTCTAGAGAAAATTAAATGGAGCAAAAAATACTCCTGCTTCAGCTGTTAACTAGAGCTATAGAGAACCACCAAATGTATCTGCTTTCTTTGCAGAAAGGTCTAAGTTGGTCAGTAACTAATTTAAATGTTTCTTAAAGAATGTTTCTTAAATGAATTAACAACATTTAACTGATTGATACTCCTACTTTGTTTTATCTGCAGACATAACTGTGGCACACACAGAAGTAATAGAAAGTGCTTATTTAGTGCTATACCAACATAAGGACTTCTTACATTAGTCATTAAATGCCAGGTCACTTCTTCCAATAAAGTTAATAGAAAACTCAGGTGAGTGACAGAAAGTATCAGTCTTCCAAAACTGTAGGCAGAAAGTTGGGCTACAAATATATTTCTCCTCCCAGATGTTATTGAAGCTCAAAATCTGAAATAATGCTGATGTTCTTTGCGCATACCTTCAGAAAGATGTGTAAGAACACTCCTATCTTGTCAAAATGTTCCAGTGACAGTAGTAGTTTGGCATCACCTCCAGCTATTTTACCAAAAATTAGACTCCTAATTGGTACAAGTTACTAATGGAGATTCTTACTGGGGTGAAAGCAGAGAGACTCACAAAAGCCAGGTTTTGAGTAGAGCTGATTATTACAATAATAGGGGAAATAAATATTAAGGACAGCTTAGGTTGGGATTTTCTGTTGAGCTGGGTTCCTAAATCCCATTGCAAGGGAGGGAATACAGCTAATCAAATTATGCTTTATGCTACTGTAAAGTCAGAGTTCTTTCCAATAGCTGTATTGATTTTACTGTTTTTCCTTAAGGGTGTTGTCAATTTTTTGAAGCCAACACTATAGCATTTTAAAAGCTACAAGCTCAGATTTTATATGAAATTTTTTTCCACTTTATTCTGCCTAAATCCTCTTATTTGCTTCGCAAAGCTTCTGGTAACATTGTTTTGCCTCTTCAGGATATATGGAAGAATGTCTGGTAGCAAAGAAACAGCAAAGCAACTCTTTTTTATTTTTCTGATTGATTTTTTTTATTGTTATTTTATTTCAAAAAGGCTGCAAGCCAGAATAACTCTCATTGGTAGCCTCATCTGTTTTTCTGCCTAACCTGTTTACATGCTGGTAGTCCAACTACCCATAACTTCAACTTACCAACAAAGACACTCAAACAAAGTGTATTTTAACTGAGTTGTGCTTCCTTCCTTCCTCCAGCTGCTCGAGTTCCACGACATATTCTTTCACTAAAGTCTTCTGTCTCACAAGCTAGTCTTTAATTGGCAAGTTGGAGATTCACATGCAGAACAGAAAAATTAGCTGCTAAAACAATACATAGTGTATTTTGCTTCACACCACAAGGCAGGGTCATGCTAATGTACATAGCATAACCTTAATAAGAAGAAAACCTTACAGAAATCAAAATAAATCATTTGGAAGAAGAAATAGGTGACAAAAGCAAAGTGTGCTTTGCTTAATGGTTGACTCATATAACTGTAGTAAGAGATTATTAATAAGTGTTGTCAGAAAGAGGGGAAGGCACAGAGGCTTTATTAAGAGAGACCAGTGAAGTTGCCCCAGCATAATGGGGAGGAGGGGAACTCTGTGTTGAAGAAACTGTCAAAATGCCACAAACTTCTCTCAAAAGCTAACAGAGCACCAACACAAATTAGCTATACTCAGTCTGGTAAGACATTGTGGCCCACCTTTTTCATGATCTGGACATGGAAGGTCCTTGTACTGTAGTTCAGAGTAGAGCCGTTGGCATTGCTGCCTTTCTTTGTAGCGGCTGCAGCTCTTTCCAGTGGCAGCAAAGCTCCAGCAGAGACCAGGTAGGAAATAGCTGTGCCCCCCTCCTGGCAGCTCAGAAGCTGTAATGAATGGGCTCCCTGACAAGTAAGTTTGCTTTAAGATGTTCTTGCTATTACTGAGATCACCCTTCAGAGATATGCTAACTAGGCATTAGAAACATGCAATGAAACATGCATGAAAATTATCCTCTACATGATGGCTTTACTCCTGAGTTGTCTGAAAGAGGCCAAGAAGGGGAGACAGAGTACTGTCCTCCTGATCATCTACCATGGAAAAACATAGGCTTGAGTTCTTACTGAATATGCAGAGCCAGTGTTCTCCAGACCTTCCACTTTCTAAAAACCTTGTCATATAAAGCAGGGGCTTCACAAAAAAGGATGCAGAACCAGACTGGCCAGCTGAAGCAACTCTTGGATGAAGCTTGTGAGAAGCCACAACCACTCCATATGGACTTTGCAAACAGTTCTATGGAGCCACTATAGGCTGTAACGTGCCTGCTGCTTACAAGAGATATCCTAAGTTTCTGGTGCCATTTCAGTCCCAGCTGCCCATGAAATTCACAACCCAGCACCACAAGGCTTGGGCAACTAGAAAAATCAGACTATACTATTACAATATAACTATGATGGTCTTCCCCCAGGTCTTTGAGAAGGAAGTAAGTGATGTATGGTCCACAAAAGAGGCACAACAGGGATTTATGAGATCATACTGCTCCTCCAACTATTCAGCTAATTCTTTGGAGGTGATCTGACAGTGACAGAGGATTACACATGCCACCTAATGGCTAGATTAAATTCGTATCACTTAATTTTCCAGCCATGTTCAAAATTAGTCCTATTTTTAACACAAATAAGAGATTATTACCTAAAAGATATGAGTCTGCATTTTCGACTTTGTGAGGTATCTATAACAGTGTGTGGTTTTTTGGTGTTTTTTTTTTAATACAAATTATCACAGAACAAGAGAATCACTGAGACTGGAAGGTGCCCCTGGAGACTGCAGCCCAAAAACCCCAAAACCGTGAGCAGCTTAAGCCCAGTCAGTAACAACCAGGCCTCGGCTCACTCACCACCCACCCCCGCTGTGGGACAGGGAGGAGAAAATCTATTTAAAGGCTCCTTAATAGAGACAAGGACGGGGAGGTTTGCAGTGCCCAATCGCAGTTAACAGGGGAAAAAAAAAAAAAACAAAAACAAAACAACAAACCCAGACAGACTTAACCTGGCAAGAAACCAAACCAAACGAAAACCCCCACTATTTTACCTGAAAAGAGAGAACATGATCAGATACTAATACTTTCCCCTCCCCTTCTCCCCGGTCCCGGATCCCTTCACTGCCGCCTCCCCCTCAGGGCACAGGGGAGGGCCAAGCGGGGTTTAGGGTCAGTTTCCCACACGGTGTTTCCGCCGCTCCTTCGTCCTTAGGGGAGGACTCCTCACAGCGTTCCCCTGCTCCATTGCGGGATCCTTCTCATGGGAGAGAGTCCTTCAGGAAACCCTGGGACATGAGTTCCTTCCAGGAGGTGCAGTCCCTCCGACAGACTGCTCCAGCCCGGGCTGCACACGGAGTCACCTCCCCTGCTTCCGGAGCAGTCACCTTCCCTGGCACGGGGTCCTCCATGGCTGCAGATCCATGTCTGCAGCGCTCCAGACGTTGCACAGGCTGCAGCCCTGCCTGTAACACTCCCTGGCTGCAGATCCACGTCTGCCCACTGTGATCCTTCAGGAACTGCTCCCCCGTGCTCCTCCATGGTTTGCAGTGGGACGGCTGCCACCTCACCGCGGGCTGTGGGGAAATCTCTGCTCGGGCACCCTCTCTCTTTCCTCACTGTCTTCGCTCTGACATTGCTCTCACCTCCTCCACTCCTCTGCTCAGCAGGTCAATTTTTATTATTTGTCTTTTTCAGGTTTTTTTTTCCTTTCTTGAATGTGTCACTGAGGCGCATCCAGCTTCCCATCTCTGCTCAGTCTTGGGCATAAGCGGGGTCAGAATTGGGACTGGAGAAGCTTCCAGCAGCTTTTGACAGGAGCCCTCCCTGTGGCCGCCCTGCTTCCAAAACACCACTGCACTGACACAAGACATCACGGTCAGCTAGAGCAGGCTGCTGTGTCCATCTGGGTTTTGAATATTTTTCAGGATAGAGACTCTACAATCCTCTAAAATCACAGAGCCTACTTCCTTGTGGAGCTCCCATAAGTGGCTTTTAGTAAGTAATATTTTAAAAATCTGGAAAATACTAGATGCTGGCTCAGATTGTCCAAATACCTTATTTTTGAATGTGCACAAAAGTATCACAGTGTTATCTTATGTGGAAAGATTAAAACATTTTGTAAGATAATTCACTGATTCTGTAATTTATCCTTTATATATTACAGTCCATATATAAACCATGTATAGTGGTTCACCTGTATGACACATCTGTCTTCTTTTTGAATTATGTAATATATTCAATCAAGCAGAAAAGGCTGAATTAACAGTGAAACAGCAGATGCATGACAACACATATATTATTCTGTTGAAAATAAAAAGAAAGTTCACTGACAGGGCTTCACAGCTAAATTTGACTTCCCGGTTTGCCTCTGTTCAGTCCTATCACCACTAACTGACAGGCTGGGAATGTAAGAACAAACAAATACAAACAGATGAAGATCAGTTTTTTTCAATTTTTTGACTGGTGATGGGTGCTTATTTTTTTAGAATTTGTTGTTACCTTCATAAACTGCATTTCCTGGATGAAATAAAGATGCTGTCAGTGACTACAACTTTCTCATTCTGTCAAGCAAGTGAAAAAGGAAGATCACGGTAGAATCCTAATCCACCCAAATACTAAATAAAACAGTGGCAAACAGACACATTACTGAGAGGATTTTTTAGTTTTAAATTAAAAAATAATAATTCTGGAGCACTGATTAGCAAAATACAAAGTCAACCAACTTCCATCCTATAATTGCCATTCTTTCCTCAGTGTGGAACTGACCTTTCAAAACCGCTGTTTTCAGACACCACACAAACTGTCAGCTTCAACAACAGCTGTTTTGATTCCTACCAGAAATCACTATTACGTCTGATTGAGACACAATTGTTGCAAGGACTGTTAGAGCTAAAAAAGCTGGGGGGCGGGGGGGAGGAAAGTAATTCTCGTAGTTAGGCAGGCTGTCCTGCTAGCTGCTGAGTCAGGTGCAGTCAGTCTGCTGCCCCCAGGCCACCTCCCCAACCATCGCTGTGGTCTGGGTGAAACAGCCATCTCAGACAGCCTGCAATGCAGTCACTGCCTTATTTGCTCCTGTTGAAACACTCTGGGTTAAAACACTGTCAATTAATAAATTGTCAATAAATGCTGTCAGTAGTAGCCTTTTGTTTGGCTTTTGTTAAGACTGAGACTGCTTTTGTTCATCTGAGCTACAGAGGGACTGTACCATGTATGTGTATGCGAGCAGGCCAGGGATGTGGGCTAGAGAGAAGATGGGCAGCCTGAGGGATATGGTTCCTAAGCCTGACTCAGCTGAAACCTTGCATCTGACCACATCCTCTCCTCTATCTGTATTTCAGCCACATAAATCTTGCTCTTAAAAAAGCCAACATAGATAGGGTGACTGAAGAAGTAGGAGTTTGAAAACATCATTTAAAAAGCAATAAGCCCCTAAAACCTTAAATTACCTTTTATACAATTACCATTACATATATTTATATATACACGATTGTAATTTTCTGCTTATTTTTTTCCCTCACCCAGTCCTTTTTCATTCCATTTTTTTGTGGTTTTATGCAGTTGAAGAAAATTAGAAAAAGTTTCATCATTCCTGAGTTGAGGCACAAGCTAGAAATATATTTCCACCCCAGTGTCACTTTCTCAAAAAGCGATAAAAGAAATTTTCCTTCTAACATAGCACATCAAACCAGGGTCTACCCAAGACAGGTAGGAGATGTATATTTGGACCACTCAAAGAGAATGAGAATATAAGAGTTTAGTTTCCTTTGAGTAACTGATAGGGCTCTAAAAATCACACTCAGTTATTTTTCAAGAAGAAACTTGAAAAAAAGCACCCAAATCCATAGAGTCACCTACAAAACAGCAGCTGTTAAAATCTGCCCATTAAAATCTCGTGAACATGGCACATCACACTCAGATGTGTGAGAAGGGATGCAATTTCAGATCTGTTCCTTCTAGAATCCTGTCTTTGAAATCCCTCCTTTTGGTTTAAGAGCCTCATGACTCTTATTCATGTGTGTATTACAGGAAATAGGATGCTGTAATATTGTGAATTCTGCTGCAGAAGATCAGTATGGCTGTATTGAAACAGCACCTACAGAACATACTTGACATATAAGTAATTACTAAAGTGGGCAAAATCTACAAAACGTAGTACTTTGAAGTACAAATGGATCCATGGCCTTGCCTAGAGGGTTCTTTTCCTACCATAAAATTCAACTGGGAGTTCTGAAGTTCCGTATGAAGGTCATAATTCTGCAAACAGATTCGCAACTTTCTGTGTCTGCTTTATAAATTGACTTTAACATTGAAATATAATTCCACAGAAGAACCTGTATAAAGCTGATACTGAGTAATAAAGAAATTTTTGTTTTGTTTTCCAAGATCTTATTTTTCTTTATCACCTTTGCTTTATATACAACTTGAATTCTGAATACCAACATCATTAATTCAAGTTTCTCTTAAATGTCTAGCTCAATTAACAATAAAACATTTTTCTCATGTTGTTCTGAATGCATCCAAGTATGCTATCAGCTAAAATGATGAGAAACATAGATATTCTAAATTTCCAGTTAATATCTCAGGTGGCTGCTCCACTGCAGACTGATTCATTTGATGCACCATAACCCCAATGGAATAAAATCTTTCCTGAAAAATATATTATTCAAAGTCAAAATATAACTTTATAATTTTAGCTGAAGACACTATAAAATGTCTATGACAATAAGATGAAAATTAATAAAATATCTGTTGCAGATTCCCTTACGTTTTCTGAATTTTAGGGTTGCTAGGTGATGAAAAATAAGTTGATTGAATCAATAGAAAATGCTTATACGGAACTATGAAATGGATTGCAGGATACAATTCTTTGAACATGAATTACCATATTGCTATGAAAAAGAAGGCATATTATAGAAGTACAGGGATGAAAATTTGATAAGGAATTACAGGCAGAAGACTTGAACAATTGTTCTGGAGGTACTTAATGGTTAATAATGGAAAGCAATAAATAACTGAGAATAAGAGAGAAGGAGAATAGTGGAGAAAATGTGGAGAAATCAAACAGCCTTGCTGCTTTTTAGATCTAGAAAAACTGTAACTGAATCTTGTTTTGATGTGATTATGGTACAATGACGCTGAGAGAATGTACTTATACAGGTATAGAAAAAGGCAAAAAAACATGCCTATATTTCTTTGTTGAAAAAGCTTAATCAGCTTCCCTAGTTAATTAGAGAATCTGCAAGGCTTCACTTCTTGAGCATAAGAATACAATCTGAGTTGCAGAGACAAATATAATACACCAAACAATCATTAACAGAAGCAGAGCACTGTATATTTCCCAAGCACTATAACATTAATCTCCTAAAAGAACTGATGATTTGTTTAATTTTACATGTATAATAAGCTAAAAAGCTCAGTGCCATGATCAAGCTGTACTTCTGTATTCTGAAGGAGTTAGCAGCATATTTATTGCCATCTTTTAAAGTAATACTGCCTTGGATATATTAGCTTTGTCTGAAAGGTTACATTTCCTTAAAGCAAAGAACGGTTGTTCAAAGGGATTGAGGGATTAATGAAAATCACGTTTCATGGGAGAGCTTTGGAGAAAGTGGAGCAACACAAATGTAGAAATAAGTGAATATGAAATGCAAAACCATTTTTAGCAATATACCTTTGACCATAGGCAGTATTATAGGGACCTTTTGGGAAACAGAAATATAAGAAAATACAGGACTTAAAACTACGGACAAATCTCAATTCTATTTTAGCAAAAACTGACAGAAAATGCAGTGTAAATATGGAAAACTTCCAAATGGGTATCAGCTATCAAATAAGAAGCGATAATAAGACAGAGTTTTTAAACTCGGATACTGTGACATAAGGAATGAATAAGCAGGATTCTCATTCTCCATTTACTGGAGCAGTGCAGTAGTGGTAAATACCATGGGTTACCACTGAAGTTTCTAACAATGGGACAAATCTTTTCTATCTCTTCAGCACAGCTCAAAGCTTCTTGGAAGTAATGTCTTGGAGGAAAATCTGGCCCAACTGCTCGTTCTGTGTCTTTGCCCTGATAAGCTCTCACTTGAATCTTGACTTCCTCTGATGTTTCTTTATGCCACAGCTTAACTTCAGAACTGCAGTGGCACAATTCCTGGGAATGTCCTTTGTTATCACTCTCAGCCTTTGGCAGGTTTTTGGTCATCCCATTGGCCACTAGTAAAATCAGACCAGAACAGCCCCTGCATTTCAGTTGTCCTTTTTGCCTTGCTTCTTTAAAATTATTTGTGTGTAGTGTTGCAATAGTTTATGCCAATAGACCTGCCCATGCAGTCATGGACTAAGTATTTGTAAACCCTGGGGAAATTTCATGCCAACACTTAAGTGCAATTCCACTCCACTGGCATTAGCAACATTGACAGTTTAGCAGAGTTAGGCTCTTCTTGAGTAGAGCCAGCAGGAAGCCATGTGAATGCAGTTTTCATGTTGCCAAGCCCAGACAAGCAGTCCCAGGTGTGAGATGTTATGTTCTGCCTCTCTGCAGGACTTACTAGCCTGGGGCAAGCCCAGTGCTGAACTGCATTTACCTGGTTTCCACAGATCTTGTAAGGAAGAGCCTGCAGCTTTCTGGAAAACATAAACTTTCTGAAAAATACCAGGAAAACACTCTGCTGAATAAAGTCTATATTAAGAGATGCCTAGGTTACGTCAGAGTTCTCAGCATTGATCTTGCTTCTGGACATCTGGAACTGATGGGGTCTTTGAAAAATTCTTATATTCTGTACACAGCCTAGAGCAGGTAGCTAAATTAACTTTCCAACAGTGACTAAAGCCTGTTGTGGAAAGAAATAGTAAAGATGAGAAAGATTGCCCACTACTCAGACCCCACAGAGAAGAATTTGCTATTTTGGTGAACATAACAAGTAATTTGCAATAAGGCAGGACCACAGAGCAAGACATATCTGGTGTTCAGTAAGCCAGTTTTTCTACAGTCATCTTTATCACTTTTTAAATCTTTATATTAAATCAAAAAGAGATTGCATTTGTGCAGAATATTTGTATAAAAATAAATATTTTTATACAGTGGCATTCCTGGCTAACTGATTCATACCATCAAAAAGGGACGGATCTCCCCTTGTAAATGAATCCCAGTTCCCAACCAAAAACTGATGGTGTCATCTCTGGGCCATTCTTTCCTAATGTAATCCTCCCACTACAATCCATTAAAGGACTCCCAAAGACATAAGCTCAGGAAAAATGTTTACAGTTAAATATTCTTACTAGAAGAGCAAAGGCCATGGCATTAACTGCTGGAAAGTAGAAACAATATGAGATCATTAACATCTTGTGAAACAGAAGACCAAATTTCAGATCATCTGAATTACTACAAATATTGTTTAAATATCTATTTCAGAGAATAGTTAGTTAAAAAGTTAGTTAGTTAAAACCATTTCAGTCTGAAAGAAAAAAAATAAACTTAGGTTTAGAAATATGCAGGATCACAGAGTGGTTGAGCCTGGAAGGCACCTCTGGACATTGTCTAGTCCATACCCCCAGCTCAGGACAGGGTCTTCTACAAGAGCCTGCTTAGGATTGTGAGCAGTTAGGTTTTAAATATCATCACAGATGGAGATTCTACAACCTCACTGGACAATCTTTTCCAGATGGACTCTCATGGTAATTTCTTTTTCCTTAATCTTGCATGTAATTTCAGCTGTGTTTTGATTTGTGCCCATTGTCTCAGTGACAACCAAACACCACTGAGAAGAGTCTAGCTCCATCTTCTTTACTGCTTCTGTCCTACATTTATACACACTGTTAAGGTTGCCCTCTGAACTATTTCTTATTCAGGCTGAATGGATACATCTCTCTCAGACCCACCATGTGAGAAATGCTTCAGCCCCTTCATTGTCTTTATGGCCCTTTGCCAGACTTGGCCCAAAAAATCTATGTCTTTTGTACTAGGGAGCCCAGAACTGGACTCCAAACCTGTCTCAGTAGTGCTGAGTGGAAGAGAAAGATCATCTTCCTTGACCTGTTAGCAGTGCTCTATTTAATGCTGTTCAAGAGGCTGTTGGACTATTTTGCTCCAAGGTCACACTGCTTGCTTGTGGTCAGCTTGTTGTCCTCTAGGACTCCAGAGTACTTCTCTGCTAAACTGGCTTCCATCTGGTGAGTCCCCAGTCTGTCCTTATGTATTGGGTTATTCCTCTCCAGGTACAGAATTTTGCATTTCCCTTTGTTGAACTTCATAAAGTTCCTGCCAGCCCATTTCTCAAGACTGTCAAAGACCCTCTGCAGGGTACATCCATGTGGTATAGTATTCAGTCCACTCAGTTTTGCATCCTCTGCAAACATGCTGAGGGTGCATTATGCCTCGCCATTCAACTCATTAATGGGAATATTAAACTATCTCCTTTTGGTTACACTGTTAGTGACTCTTCTCCATCTGAAGTTTCTGCCACAGATCAAAACCCACAACCATTTGAGCTTGCTGGTTCAGTCAGTTTCAATCCACCTCACTTACCTTGCCTGTACTTCCTCAGCTATGCTATGAGGATGTTTTGGGGACGTGGTTTAGTGGTGGGTCATCACAAATAAGGTAATAGGGTTGGATTCGATGACAAAGAAAGGTCTTTTCTAGCCTGAGAAATTCTGTGATTCTAACCTTGGTGTAGTCAAGATAAGCAGTATTCCTCATCTACTGAACCAATCATCTCATTGTAGAAGACAGGTTGGTCAAGCATCTGACCTAAAATATTTGTATTTTATGAGGGGCATCAGAATCAAGAATATAATTCCCATTTCTATCATTGACTGCCATCAATCTGATTGTTTTAGGCTGAGATACGTTTTAGCCTTGTAATTTTCCTGCTCTACTCAGTATAAGGGTAGGAAATTCTGTAAAAGACAGCCGAATCATGATGTGAAAATTCAGATGAAATTAAGTTTTATGCTCATTGAACATAAGACTTCAGGTTACTAATAAAGTTGCTTTCCTAGGCACTTCTCTACTAGATGTTATTTGAACCATGATCACAAAAGTGAATTATTGTTCACATTAGATATCATGTGAGTGTAATTAAGGAAAGATGATCTATGGTCAGATGGGAGTACCCTCAGATTCATTTATTCTTAATAATTCATTAGAATTAGGCAAAATTAAGTTTCAGACATCACTAAAAAGCAATGCTATTACTCCTTAGCAGGTTATATCTATCACAGATTGTGTAATACTGTTTATAATTTAGAAGACTTACTGTTGCCTAAGATACACTATTTTGAACATTCAAGGAGTTTTCTTTAACATTTTCAGAAGGACCTTGGCATTCTGCAAAGCAACACTTTTACTAAAGTGGTTCGTTCTCAGGGTACTGTTCTGAAGGTGGTAGTAATACCTGCTACTGCCTGCTGTATAGTTGCGTCAAATAATTGCATGTGTTCCAAAAGTGATAATAAAATGAACTGATAGGACTAAACCATTTTATTTTCTCTCACACAGATTTTTATTTGGGGACAGTTTAAAAGAAAAAAAAAGTCCTCAACCACCAGTACACACGTCTGAGGTCACCATGGCATTCTGAAAACCCCTTTGTAAAGAACCTGTAGTAGAAAGCTGACTGAGTCAGAGATACTCCATTCAAAGAAATGTGCTCTCACATGTACAGGTTTGTAATTCTATGTATCAGTAAAATGCCACTTCAAATATTAGAACCCTGGGTATGGTAAATAATTTTAAGATCAGCTCAGTGCTGAAAACAGTGCCATTATTAAATGAAGCCATATAGCACTCAAAATATCATCAGATAACTTAAGATGGACTTTAACTGCAGGTGCCATGTTATTGTAGAGGCATATTAATGTATTTTTAGACATTATTTGGTTAACACATGCAATAAAATTAAAGTACATATTTGGTTTAAACACATAAACTGAACATCATACTGTCATAATAGATCAAAAAAATGTATAAAACACTGTGGGAAAGTATGTAAAATAGTTCAGAAATTAGAGGAATCAATTGTGAAAATTTTATTGAATAGCATTATTGACTTTGCTAGTATTGAAATTTAGGAAACTCTGATATTTTACATAGCAAGAATGAAATTGTATAAGTAAAATAAAGACGTGAAAGATTTGTTGGATCTATTTTGTATGTAATTAAAAAAAATTGTCTATTAAATTTCAGGAATAATTATCTTTTCAATAGAGAAATTGACCTATATTTTAAATGAGATAGAAAATATATTAAAACCAATTTTATGGAAATACATATAATTCATTAAATTCAAACTGAAAATTACCAGAGAATAACCTAAAAGTTATTACTAAGTAATATTATAATTAACATTACTAATGTAAATCCATAAACTTGAGGGCTTAAATATTACTGCTTATATGACTGTGAATAAATGATTGAGTGCCAGATATGGATTAAGATTTAAATGCACTAGAGTTGATAATTTTAAAAATCAAAGGAATAATACACAGACTCATGCCCTGCCCCTGGTTAGTGCTACATGATTTGCAGCCAGCTGAGGGTCATAAAATATTCTTCAGTGCTTGTTTTTTTGTTTGTTAATATTGGTGAATATTTCAACAGCAGAAAATATATTGCTTTTAAAAACATACCATAATATCTCCTAAGTGGATGATAGAGTTCAGCTTGAACTTGTTAGTCAATATTCAAGTACACTAGAGAAAATTAATTCACTCATCTCTTATTTCATACTTTCATAAAGCTTCCAGGCACCACAGCAAATTGCAAATTTATACCTGTGCATTCACATATGAAGGCCCTATGCAGGATTATATAATACATAACATGACAATATATTGTTTACTTTAGAAAACAGTGTGATTGATGCAATCAGACAAAATATCCTGCAGCACATAACATAGAAGCTGAAAGTTCAGGAGAAAGAAAAAATCCACAAAATCCTAAACCACTTCTATTTTTGAAACAGGAAGACAAAGAAGAGGATCAGACTTTTATGAAAGAAATCCGGTCACCAAAAGAACAAGAGATGAGGAAAATTCTCATTCATTTTTTATTTTTGCTATATTTAGTGTCATTATCCCATTCAAATGTTTTTTCCCAGTTTACCTAGCTTCTTTTTCCTGTTATTAATTTTTCTTCACATTTTTTTCTGTAACAGTTTCCTCCTGTGAAAGTATTAATTCACTGCTGTCACCAAGTTTTGTTCTATTTATTTAAATGAGTGTAATTTTGAGCATTTCTTGGAGCATTTCTCCAAAGTTAATTATAGGTCTCATCTTTCTGAAATTTAATTTTTCTCCAAAGTTGTAAAAACCTTAGTCCCCAAAAGACACAGTATTTCAGTTTTATGAAAATCACTGACCTACACAATATTAGAAAAAATGATACCTTTCTTTTGTTCTCTCAGTGCTTCCTTGATTCTACAGCTATAGATGACATTGCAGACTCATTTGCCACAGCATCACATACAGAGGTAATGCAGAATTATTTACCCTCTCTGTTCACAAGCTTTTTCATAGTCTCCTTCATGTAGCCTCTTCTTTCAGGTGCTACCCCTTCATACAGGCGTTACCTGGATTATTTGTTGCTATAAATTATTATTATTTGCATTATTTTGTTTTCTTTCAATAAGCTAAATTTAGTACTCAGTCTAAATGGTGTTTTGATCTTCGTAATTTAGCTGCCTACCAAGTTTTATAAGTGACTTTTAAGTGATTTTATATTTACTTTAGATTACTGAATGAATACTAAATAATGCTGGAACTATTATCTCTTTGAGATTCTGCTAAAGAAAATCCCCAGTGACAACTGCTTTTGAGATTGCCAACTAGCTAGGTCTTAATTCACTTTGTATGGGCTTTATAGGTATGGTGCTATTTTCCTATCAAAATCTCAAAGATAACTATGTTAAATACAGAGTTCCCTTCGTACATCAAAATTGTAATCTCAGATAATGAAAATAAGTTTATGTCACAAGGCATAATATCCATATAGTGTATTGAGTATTTTTTTTATATTCTTTGGTGCTATATCCATTTGTGATGTTTTTTCTGGTATTTTTTTCGATTTTACTAATTTCTGTTGTTTTACTAAAAGCCTATCAGATTAACTAGTTTGTGAGAGGTTCTATTTGTGTACCTTTCCCAAGCAATGGCACAAGATCTTTGTGGGGCTCAGTATATCTATTGCAGTAGGAGGTATATTGAAAACTGAAGACTTTAAAAAGCTTTTTAGCCAACAGTTTTTGGAAAAATGTGTGGTGTTCACAGTTCACTCAGTATTTAAGTTTATTTTTAGAAATCTTATTTACTTTCTCCTAAATGGAGAAAGAGTTCCACTCCAGTTTAAGAAATGTCATCCCTGAAAGCACAAATTCCCAAGACGCCACAGTCATCTAGCCCTAATGTTTAAAAAAGTTGAATCCCATAAGATGCTATCTACTCTCTGCTATTACTAACGGACTAGAAAGTACTTCACTCTTGTCAATCACATTACCACACACACCTACATAATTTCACAGCTTTCCAAAGATAAAATAGGTTTTCTTGCTAATGAATACCTGTGCCTTTTCTGCATTGTAATTCAAAGGTTTATCATCTCCATCTGGTGTCTGGCTTATTAAACAGTAGGATTTATTAGCCTCTAAATATAGTTCAAAACCCCACTCTCAACCCACTATTTTCTTGATTTGCATTCAGAGCCAAGGATTATTTCCTGCTATCCCCAGCATCTCTTCTCAGTTTTCTACAGTTCCAAACTTCTAATTTTTACAAACTGTTATTTTCTTATCTCCTTGTTCTTTTGACTTTATGATTCTTACTAATCTATTGGATTAATTTCACCACTTGTGTGGTCAAGTAGATTGATCTTTACAGAGAAGAAATAGGAGGCTTAGCCAAGGCTACAGAGAAGAAGAATGTGCATGTAAGTGGGAAGAGAATACAAGACCTTAACCTGAAATTGGTACTTTGAAAGAATGACTTCACCTTGGTATGAACATATTTGACATCTACTTGTACCAAGATAGATGCAAAACTGAAGTTTTCTTACTCTAGTTTATTTTAGGCATTCGTGCTGGACTGTGGAATCATGACCTACCAAGCATTCTATGTTTTCATTCACTTTCTCATGCAATTTTTCCCTCTCAGTTTTTCTCTCACAGGTTTGCTTAGCTTAGAAATATTGCAATTCTTGAAATACAGTCCTTTTATAACAGTTATTACAGGAATTCTTCAGACTACATCTGTAAACAGAAGTCCCTATTCATAATAAATCAATGCCTTAAAAGGGTAACCTATTTTATTTTCTAGTTTGATTTGAACAGAACAGACCCCTTCCTACATTTCTTCTTGAGCTGTGCAGGTTAACACATTGATCTGCAGGCATTCAAGATTTAGCACTTCTGAATTTTCAGCAGCTTTAAATCAGGTAATGATTTCTTTAATAAAGTAGTTCTGTGTCTAACACACACAGATGTATATTACTTTAAATTCCTGAAAGAGATAAAACAGTTTAGAGTATTCTGGTCATGGGGATCACACCAATCATTATCTTTGATAATACCATCCCTATAAAATGCTTCATACCATCAAGAATTTCTACTTATTAAATTTTTTCTTAACATTTAACCTTGTTAACAAAGTAAATTAAAAACTGCCTTTATTCGCAATGTTGAGAGCTTGCATTTACACAGTATTTTTTTTTATTTAGTGTTCTCTAGTATACTTCAGCTGACTTCTCACCAAGATCTGTGCTCTCCTTTAAGCACAACCTGAACTGCTTGCTTAGCTGACTTTCCTATGAAAACATAGTAGCCCCCAAAACACGCATCATAGATACAACAGTTTGCTTCTCATATTTTCTGCCATCTGTCTCTTCATTGTGAAACCATATGGACATGTGCAATTACACTTCATATTTTTCTCCTATTCAGTTGCCTTCTGAGATGAGTTTTTATAAGTATTCAGTTTCATTCCATATTTGATTTATGTTAAGATAACCTATATAAAGCTCTGTAAAATTACTTCTGACAACCTTGCTGTTACTGTTTCCATTACATGAATGTAGAACACTTCGTATTTTGTTAAATAGAAGTTTTCTTTATTTGTAATATAGAATTATTGATGAATTATTGCTTCTGTAACATGCTTGAATAAGCTCCCGTAGCACCTGGTCCTTTGTGCCAACTAATGGCCACTAAATATGTTAAATATATAAATATGTTCTCAGTAACTCAGTGTTTTGTCCTTTCAATACATCTGTCTCTCTAAATGACTCATCACCTCTATGATAAAAATATAAAATGCCTTGCTAGATAGAGGGTCTTCTACCTCTCCTTAGCAGTTGGCTATCAAACCACCAATCTGTTTCATTTTACTTGTGGTGGTTCTGGCAGGGATCTCAAACTCAAGATTACAATCTTGAGAAAAAACTTATTTTCCAAAATACTGTATTGATATTTTCATTCCAGAAAATCTCCTTCACAATTATCAGATTATACCTAATGCTGCTGCAAACTTCTTTTCTCTTTGGAGTATTTTAAGGCTGAGATTTTCATCAATATGTAGGTTAGTGGTTGAGTTCTTGCAGGCAGAGAGATGGAAAGATCAAGTGGGAAGCAGAATAGAAACCACAACCTGTCCAAGGAAGCTCAGTCATTGTACTTGATTACTCATTATCTTTTTCTGTTACCTGCTGCAAAGCCATCTGTTAGTGGAAGGAACTCTACTCTGTTTCTCCAAATTTGCTTAAAATCCTTTGTTTTCCATTCTTTTCAAGCAGTTTCCTGGGACTACTTGTTCACTTAATTGTGTTCTTACATGTTTTCATGAACAGGTCAAATGTTTGCCAAGAAGATTAAGAAGTTAATAGTGTTTTCTTTTCATTCTTGAATGAATAAAAATATTATTAACCTCCAGCAAATAAAACATCATTTAAAAATTCCCTTATTGCTCTGTTTTTTCCACAGACCTTGAGATATTTTCACTGAACATATTTGATGAATTAAAAAAAGTACAATTATTAGTGACTTCAGCAAATAATTTAGGACATGCTTTTTTAAGATACTCACCTCACCTGGGCAACATGGGGACAGATGGTCTTCTTGTTCAAGCTTTACTGCATAGTGCATTATAACTTTGTAGTACCTTGAATTGAACTTGTCCTAACATTGAAGTAATGAGCAAAGTTCTAATCCAGTATTTTCATTTTCTTAAATAATACTGTTTGATAGTTAATATGCATGATTATAAAGGAAAAAAAAAAGAGTAATGTGTAATTATTTTCACCCTAAAACAGCACAGCAAAATGTTATTACAACAGCTATTATATAACTTCACTGACTCACAGAATTTATATTTCATTAGAAAAAAGCTTTTCCACTCACAGTTATTCTAAATTTTCATTGATTTTACCTTGAAGCTAACATCTTTAACATGCTTTAATATCCTCTAGTATAAAGAACCAACCTGACTTATACTTAAATCCTTAATTTACTGTGTCTGAGCACCTGCAAATAATGGGCTTACAGGCAGAAATAAAATACTCTTTTATCTTGTTTTTTTTGGAGGGATTTTGTTTGTTTTCTCTTTCTTAATGACATAGGAAGAACTAATTTATTTCCTTATTGACAGCTTTCTATCCATAAATACAGTTAATAAATAGATGGATAAATAGAAGGAAAGTAGTGAAAATTAATCTGCTCCTGTAACAAAGTAAATTTGCAGTGAAATTACTGAGAACTGGGGAGAAATTAAGCACTTTAGTTTAAATACTACACTATAAACCATTTTTTCAACTTTCTATTCCAGATGTGCTCAAATAGGATTTTCAGAATTTCAATGTTGAATTTTACTTGACAACTTGATGTTATCTGGTATTTTATTGAATCAAATTAGCACCCTGTAAAAACACTGAGCTTATGAACCATTCTTAGTGAATACACTGTTGGATTTTTCCTCCTCACCATCATAAATTTCCTATAAGAAGATATTTTTCTCAATTTTATATTTTTGAAATGTTTATTCTGTGTCATATTAATGGTTTACTATCTTCTAATGAACAAATTGCTGTAAAAAATAAAATTTTGAATATGATCCATCTTTATGATTTTTCATACCTATTTTTGAACTAACTTATCTTCTGCTGTTCAGCTCCCCAAACCAGTCCATATTAACTAAGAAAAATGTCTATTCACTCTCTATTTGTCTTACAGAGTACTCTTTATAGTATTCTTTATATGCACAAGACTCATCAGTTTTTGAAGCATCCATTTGAAAAATTTATATCTAATATTGAGGCATGGATTAATAATAGTGATTATTACAGAAGATCATTTGAATGTCCTATAGGGGGAACATTCAAATGTAACAACATAGGTAAAAGGATGGAATGGTAAGCAGTTTCCCATTGTTCTTCTTAACTAAGTAGACAGTTTAGAGGCATCAAGGCACCACCATGTAAAATCAGGGGAACACTAAAATATGGAATATAAAAGAAATTCACTCAAGAGAATTTTCAGCTGTACATGAAACCATTTCCAAATGAAAGGCAAGACAAATACAACACTCTAATCATCTGTTTCCACATATGTGCAGTGGTTTGGTTATTCACAAGGGTCTTTGATTCTCATCTGTGTTGACTAGTATATAGGTGATGTTTGACTTTCTAAATGTCTGTGGTATAGTACTTTTGAAACACCTTAAGAAAATTAAATTCAGAGAAGCTTCCTCAGTTTTTTAGTGTAGCAATCTCTGAATCCAAAGCCTTTCACTCAGCAATTTTACATCTTGATTCTGCTTGGAGTATATGAAGTCCAACAACTATTTCAGGTTCACAATTTAATTTGGCTTCTTTTTGATGGGGAAGAAGTCTATTCCAATTGTCATTGTTCACTAACAGCAGAGGTATGTTCATATTTGATAAATCAGACAATTAGGTGAAAATGTTAGATTGATTCACTTTTAAAAGCACACAGATATTTCACTGTAAGTTCATGTTAGGAAGAGATATATCTGATTTTTAAAAAAAGTTGCAAAGTCTTGGAATTTCTAAATTACAGTAGTAATTTTGGTTTAAATTAAATATGACAAAGGGTTCCTACTGTCAGCTTTCATTTTATATCATTTCAGAGATGATTAAGTAATTTTAAAGTTGTAATATTACAAATTCACACCATCAGAACTGTAATAACTTAGCCAACAGTGTCCAAAATCAGAGCATCCAGTTCAGGGTTTGACCTTCCCATTAGATTCCAAACAGCCACAGCCCAGGATCCATCAACATAGCAAATCAAAGGTTCTCTTCCTGAAATGTAAGGGTTCACCCTCATTAGAATATGACTTTCAAAGTAACTGTAAAAGAAATCAGAAACTATTATCATCTAGTTGGTGACTATATAATCTTTTTATGAACTGGCTGAAATTTTCCTTTAATATTAAGATCTTTTGTAAATTTCTCTTTCCTTTATATTTTATTTTATACTTCCCTTGGCTCCATTCCTCTGACTGTAGACAGAATTCTATAAAATACTTGCTTTAGACTCCTCTTGCCATTGTAGTTTTCCGGCTTTCTGCCATCTAAGGTACCTGAACAATTTATCTGTTCCTGCTGTCTGAAGACATTTTTCCTTGAAAACAAGATTCCATCATTGGGTCTAAAGAGCAAGAAGGAAGAAAAACTTTTTTATTTTTAAATTACTCTGTCTGCTCTGTTCTCTTCAACTGTCTTTGCTTCACAATTCTTTATTGACTGGTATGTCTGCATTTTGCTGACAAATTTATTCCCCACTGTCCCAGACTTACTCGGTAGCTTTTCCTGTTGCATTTTAGGAACAGTGGAGGACATGTTGTTCTTAAAACTTTTGACCAAAACCTTCTAAATCTTCTTGTCTACCATCCTGGCCTTTCTTCCTTTCAAGTCTCACATTTGTTCCTCACATCTAGCCAGCAGCTCAACATGAAAGAATCCTGGTTATTATCCTTAAACCCTGACATTCGTCTCTCTTTCTCTCTCATGCTCATTTTTTCTTTCCAAGCATGAAAATCTTGTGATATACTGGACTGTTCATTTCTTTTCAGCCACAACCTTTATATCCATAATGTGATGATACTTTGCCATGGGTTTTTCTCTAACATCACCTGTTTAGATGCTGAACAAGAAAATATTTTAAAGATGCTATCAGTTTAAGTCATTAGTTTATATAAAAGTTGACATGGCTGGATGAATAGCAGACAAATAGAAGCAATTTGGGGGAAACCAGCTAGTAAAATGTAAAAAATAAATAAGAATACGGAGGGTGAAAAAAAAAGGGATACATAGTTTTGTATTGTATTAATTTAATCCCCTCCTTCATTGAATTTAAAATGTGCATAGTAATCTAGAAGAAGTATTTATTTTAAACATTTAGTGGCTTACATGATTCACCTGAACTCTGCAATCAAAATAAATTCTGAATTATTTTGAAATTTTTGTGAATCTACCCTCTTCCAGTTTAAACCCATTACTGTTTGTCCTATTACTACATGCCCTTGTAAAACGTCCCTCCCCCTCTTCAGCCACTGGAAGGCCGCTCCACTGGACCTTCTCCATACTGAACAACTCCTGCTCTTTTCTCCATAGCTTGTCTTCATAGAGGTTATGCAGCCCTCTGATCATCCTTTTGGCCCTTCTCTGCACTTGCTGCAACAGCTCCATGTCCTTAGGTTGAGGAACCCAGAACTAGACACAGTACTCCAGGTGGGAGGGCAGTTTAGAAGGGAAGAAAGACCTTCCAGAGCTGCTGGTCACTCTTCTTCTGAGGCAGCTGTCAAAGATTCAGGAAATAACCAGGTGACAGATTTCATTTTATGCATCCTAGTTCAGTACATAAAATTAAAACATTAATAATTGTCTCTGAGTGTTTAAGCACATTAACTCTTTTTTAAATAAAACTTTTCATTAAGTCAAAGTATTTGCATATTATCAGGCATGCTACTGTGAAGGAAGGAAGGACTCATTCATATATGATAATGCTCATTCTATTATTGTCTGAGACTTGTATCAGCACTTCATTTGCAAATTCTATTTTTACTACTTTATAGCTCAGCTGTATCATCTTTCTGTGGGCTGAAACTTGACAAGAAATATCTCCACTCCAGAATACATTTGAGTACTGAATTTCAAATAAATCGGGTTTACCATTTCCATAACTATTTTACACACTCATGACACACCAGGCTGTATCCTTGTTAGCATTCAAAAGCTAAGCAAAGTTAGGTCTTTGAATAAAAGACCTCCTGGAAGAATCCAGGCACCAGAAAAATAATATTGGTAATTCAAGAAGCATAGATCTTTCCAAGCTGGTAATGAATGAATACGGTCTTGATGACAATAAGCTAGCTACTGCTATACCTGACAATTCTGAATTTAGAAATATCTATATATTACCTACCACTGATGATAAGTAGAAGTGCTTGTTACTTCTAAGATCGCACTGTGGCAATACACTGAAACACGCTGTTAAATAATTTGCATACAGGTAATCAATATATTTGTGGGCATACATGCATCTATAATGTGCCATTACAGGTCATTAAATTCAGATCTTTGTGGATTTCAGTTCTATCTAAAGCTCCAATTTCATATAAAACTTGGGGTTTACACTTAAAATCTCATGAGATCAAGCTACAAATTTATTACTTCAAAATCTTGTCCTTTTCATCAGTTGTCAACTATCAGTCAAGTTCATTGATTAACAGGGTCACAAAATGTAGCACTTTTATTTTAATTTATTGTTTGTTTGGGGTGTTTTTGTTCTTATAATCTATAATAAACGAGGTGCATTTCAAACATAGAAATCACAGAAATCACAGAAAATTAAGGATTGGAAGGGGCCTTGAAAGATCATCCAACCTGCCTGCCAGAGCAGGGTCACCTACAGGAGGTCACACAGGAACACATCCAGGCAGGTTCTGAATATCTCCAAACAAGGAGACCCCACAACCTTCCAGGGCAGCCTGTGCCAGAGTTCTGTCATACTCACAGTAGGAAAGCTTTTCCTTCCAGAAAACCTACTCTCAGGAGAACAAAAGTTATCAACACGTTTACAGTTTTGGTAAATTTATAGTTAAGCATGGAATTATGATAAGATATTTAAAAAAAATAAAGCAGCAATGGAGAACTAATAAAAAAGCTTAAAGCTTGTGCACAAATATATTCCATATTATGTCTCATACTCAGTTTTACAGGTCTAAACTACAGCAGAAACTGGTTAAAACTGGATGACACAATTCCATCTTTAGAGTTAAAAATTACAATCTCAGACATAGTTTAAACAGTAGTATCAATCCTTAGCCATGGAGCATGCCAGTTTTTAAGGAATTGTCTCAGATAAATTTCACAAGTCCCAAAAGGATTATTATAATAAATAACTATTTTCTACATAGCATTTAGAAGTCAGAGGACATGAAAGCACAGACCCTGCTGCTGTGATCAAGCAGAATCAGAATTGTTTATTATAGCGGGAGGAGCCATTCTTGCTCCTGAAGCTCAACGAGCTGCAGGTCTCTTCCAGGACTCCAGCCACCACACAGCACTTCCAGGGTAGAAGTGTAGCGGGAAGAGCCTTTCTTGCTCCAGAGGCTCAACAAGCTGCTGGCCTTTCCATGCCTCGCACCAGAGTGAGCTGAGGTACCTTCTGTGGGTGTGTGTCCCACCTTTATTGGCCCCCTGGTCTTGCTCATGCCCAATAGGGGCCTGTCCTAATCAGGCACAGGTGGACTCACACCCACTCTTTGGCAACTCAAGGCACCTGGTTGACAATGTCTCTCTACATTTCCCCCCCTTTTTTTTTTTTTTTTCTCTTTTACTCAAAGCTTTCCCGGTTTGCCCTGGCTTACAAACATTTTAACACTGATTACAGAATACACAGGATTTTTTACACAAAAATACACTTATAACTTAGACATACAGGATTTTTCTTCGGGCCCTGCGGGACACTCAGCTAAGAGCATAGAGGGGGTGCCGAGGGGCAACACAATTTTTACAGGATTTTTACACAAAAATACACTTATAACTTACGGGATTTACAAACATTTTAACACTGATTACAACACTGATTACAGAATACACAGAATACCTCAGGCAACCGTTCAATGCCACAAAGTCTCTACCTTTCCCAGCCCAGGCACTTTTTGTTCTTCTCCCTCCTGTATCTGCTCTTCTCTTGGTTTCCCTCTGCTCAGGGGCTTCCAAAGAGAGAATTCTTATCTTGGCTTCACTTTGCTCAGGGGTTCCTCATGGGTTTCTGGTTCCTCCGGGGGATTCCATACCATGGGATTCCATCCTCCCGACTTCCTTCCCTCTGCTCAGGGGTTTCCAAAGAGAGAATCCTTATCTTGGCTTCCCTCTGTTCAGGGGTTTCCAATCCAAAGAGCTTGATACCTTTCAAGGAGAGTGTTAGCCCAGGCATTTTTTCAAATCAGGGAAAATGTTCCTGTTGCCAGTTCCTCACACTGCTGCTTTTTTAGACATCTGTATGTTGCCCGCATTCTCCACCAAATGTAGCAGGAGGAGCCATTCTTGCTCCTGAAGCTTGACAAGCTGCTGGTCTCTTCCAGGACTCCAGCCACCACACAGCACTTCCAGGGTAGAAGTGTAGCAGGAAGAGCCTTTCTTGCTCCAGAGGCTCAACAAGCTGCTGGCCTCTCCATGCCTCGCACCAGAGTGAGCTCAGGTGCCTTCTGTGGGTGTGTGTCCCACCTTTATTGGCCCCCTGGTCTTGCTCATGCCCAATAGGGGCCTGTCCTAATCAGGCACAGGTGGACTCACACCCACTCTTTGGCAACTCAAGGCACCTGGTTGACAATGTCTCTCTACAGTTTATTGTGTGGTTCGCTACACATAAACAGTCACCCAATACTATTGATTGATTTATAGTTTTGTTTGATACATTCTCAAAACCGCTTTGTTCAGCAGTATAGTCAAAATAATACATTTTGATATAGCATGCTCTAACATAAAAATCTTACCTAACTGTTCCCACAACTTGCACCTGGTAGGAAGCTCATAACATTCTCTGGGAGCCAAATTCCTCCGATTATTCCCGGGCCATGTACCATTCACACCACTCCTTTCCTTGCAAGATCAGTCTGTTTATGCAATTCTATATCATGTAGCTCCATCTGTTATCCTGGTGGTTTTCCACATCTAGATATAACTTATTGTCATCCCAGTATTGGTATGTTGCCACACACTCCCTTTCCCTACCCCTTAATCTGAGCCATACTTTGTTAAGATCCCATATGAAAGAGATTTCATGTCTTTGTTCTTTCTTGTTACCCTTTGAATTTCTTCTATCACTCATGCACTGCACCTCGATGTTCAAGAAATGGGTGCACTTTGAGTGTTTATGGATTTAGACATAGTGGCATAACTATATTTTCCATTTTTTATATTTACATTCCTAATAATGCCTAACATTCTTTTTCCTTTCTGTCATCGACGGAAACTGGTGTTTTTTCAGGAAACCATTTAAGAAGACCTTTTGAGTCTCTGTAGATGTAGCTTTCCCCCTCCATACCTTGTTTAATTGTTGCTAACACTGAAGTGACAGATCAGGTTCATCACCATCACCTGATACTAAAGAGAACCTTTCACAATTGTCTACAATATTTTTTGTGGTTTTACAACCTAGAATAATTGTTATACTCACCAAATGTTGGAATTTCACTATTCATACCCGTTTTAAATTACTAAGGAAGATATAGCAGAGTAAGGAAATAAGAAATGATCCACCACTGATACTTCATGACTCATTGGTAACTTGAGCCGCCACCCACACAGCTTTTTTTCCCTGTCTTTGAATGAGTTATTAATTCATGAGTTGGTCGTTGCTTTTGTTAATTTAGTTTAGTCAAGAGCTTTAGGGAGGCATGCTGTCAAAAATATTTAATATCCTAATTCCTAAAAACAGTCAGGTTGTTTTTATTACATTTTCCAGCTGTGAGTTCAGGGAAGCCTAATAAAATTTTACAGATGTGACTTCTTTCTTGCAAAAGTGATGTTGACCTTACATCTATTATATCATATTTATCCATATGTCTTATGGCTGTTTTTCATTACATCTTTCTTTCCAATTTCTCTGCTAGAGAAACCAGATTTTCTAGTCTATTGCTTTATCATAAAATCTCTTCCCCCTCAATATAAAATAATAAAAAAGTCACACTGCATCTACACTTCTTGGTTCTTCTGCTCCAGAGGCTGATTTGAAAGCAGCAGAATCCAGTTAACAGGTCAAACAAAAAATGTATTATCTTTGTGAATTTATTATTCAGACTGGTAAGTAATTAGTACTCTCAAACTTTAGCCATTGAAACTTACGTTTAAAATTTAAATTTTTCAGATCCCCTCCCACCAAAAATACTGATGGGAGCTTCCTTAAAGTGCATTCATGACTAGCAAATAATTCTGCCTCTTTTTTTTTGTTTTCACTTTGCTTTCCAAGAATACCCTGTTCATTTTTGGACCATTTGTTAATCCTGTTGATTCTGGAAAGGTCAAAATATTTAGAAAATAAGCTTTATTCATAGTGGTTTTGGTTTTATTTTGTGTTTGTTTTTTTTTTTTTAATACATTTTTCTTCACCTTGTTAAAGAATTGGCATTTAAAGTTTTAACTTCCTGCTATACCCTTTATTTTTTCTCTCAGCTGGACACATCTCTTGTAAGATCTTTCATGTCTCATGCCTTTCTTTACTTTTTGGTAAGAGATGCAAGCCTTGCCTCTACATCCTTTCATCTCATCTACCCAACCTCTCCTGTTGCATTTCTTGTGTGGGGTATGCATTTATTCTGATGATTCACTGTTGCATCTTTAAATGATTATACTGCTGCAGCTATACGTGTCTTCTAGGCAGATATTTCAACCAGTTGCTTCACTTTCCTCTCTTAAATGACATAATGTTGGACTAGATTATTTCCTTTCCTATAGTGATTTTGAATGTGAGCAACTTCTGGTCTTCCTGCATGCTGCTTAGGTGTTTTCCTTTCGGCCTGCTGCTCTGAGAAGCTATATTTTAAAATGCAGCCTATTTACATGGCAGTTGTCAAAATCTCTTGCTATCAGTATAGATTCTGATGTTCCGAATTCTTCCCTCTATAGTCATTGATGCCATCCTAATAGGATTTCAGTTACTGTACATACTCTTGCATTACAGCTGTTGCACTCCTTTAAGTTATCCCTGGATTTTCAGAGATGTATAAACACCATGCCTCTTGTTGATGTATTTCAAGTATTTGTCCTTTTTCACTCCATACTTACTTCATTTCTTTATCTTTTGGAACAACTCCTTCATGTCATGGTTTTGTTCTGTACTTCTGAGTGCTTTACTCCCCAATATTAAAGATTCCATGTGTTTTTCATTCACATTCTTTTAAGAAATGCATTTTTCACCAACTTCTGTACATGCCCAATATATTAGCCCTATCAAAAAACTGCTTTTTCACTACATTCCATTTATTTCTGGATTCTGGTTGGTACAGAAGCATATGTACATTTGTTCTTTGTTTTTATTTGCATTTGGTTGTGGTTGTTTCCTACAAGAACATATTGATTTCTGCCCTATATTGTGTTGCTGTGAATAATATTGAATTTTTAAAGTAATGTACCCCAGGAGAATGAAACATTTGCTGACATTCAGCAGATTTTATTTAATTATTAGATTCAAAGGTTTCCTAATTTGACGTGCCAGAAACGTTATTCCATTTTAGCTTTAGCCAATCCTTCCTCCATAGGTTCCTCTGTTTCTCCCTGTTTTTTCTCCTGTGTGCTCTTTCTCAAAAATACACCATCATTTTGCCTGTTCTGGGTAACCTTCCAGATAAATAGTGCAGTACTTCATGGAAAGCCTAATCTTAGTTTATACTTGAAAGTTCAAATTCTTTTAAGAAATGCAAGTTCCAGTTCCAGATGAGGGATCAAATGATACAGCTATTTATAAGAAATTTTCCTCTTTCTGCATCAGATTTTTACAAGAACTCAAATAAGTATTTTTATGAAATGTTCATGAAAATCAGCACATTATTGCAAATATTATATCTCCATCAGAAGATCCTAATTTGTCCAAGAACTACTTACAAGAAAAATTCCTGATGAGCAACAAAGTTATTATAACATCCTCAGGTATGAATGTGGGGAGAGACACAAAAAAATAATTGAGAAGTTTGATAATCTTTACATGCAAAAAAGTAAGTATTGTAGTTGTACAATTTTGGTCACAAGGTCATCTGAGTCTGTCTGCTAATAAGTGGTCATAATTTCACTGGCTAATGGAGCTGCTCAATCTATGGGACTAGTGACACACACACACACACACACACACACAAAAACAAACAAACAAAACAAAAAAAAACAAAAACAAACAAAAAACCCCAGACATAAAAATTGGAAATACTACAACTTCAAAAATTCTTCAAATCCAGCTATATGCTACTATTTTCCTACCATGACATTTTTAAATAGGTTAAATTTTCAATTCTAAAACCATTTTAAATGTTTAAAGTATTACTATTTTTTAAAACAATAGTGGCCAAATTAATGGCCATGGACATAAGAAAACAGGGAAATGATGCACAGAAGTATTTTGATCAATTAAGGACAAAATCATTGTGAACCCTTGTAGGGTTTGTTTTTTCATCTAAGTACACTTTTTTACAAAGTGTACTTATACAAACCCTTCACAAACTTGCAGAGAGGCTACAAAATATAAGGAGTCCATATGGAAGTAAAGCTTGCTGTGCCTTTGAACACCACCTGGTCTTAATGTCTGACTACTTAAGATAACCTGATTAACCAGGATATTGTTTTGACATTGCCAAAGCAGAAATCTGCAAACCCACATATCTTGTAAGTTCATAACAGAGGCCTCCAAAATACAAGAACAATACCAGAGTCCCCAGCGTATTTGACAATGTATTTGATACTTTGCAATTGGATTGGCTAAATTTGACCATGATCAGTTACCACAGTTTCTTCTTATGAGAAATAGCTTGCTAAATTCTGGCAACTTGCTTGCTTTTAGAATATGCTTACATGCTAAGAAAATGTTCAGAACTACCCTGAGGTAAGACTTGAGGTAGGTCTTCCAGACTGCCATCTGTGTGCTGCTACCGAAAATATGAACTCAGTAATATACTTGATTCAATGGATATCTGCTGTCACCATTTCATTTACAGTTTTGGTGAAATCAACAGATGACAGCTTTATTGTTCTATAACACTCTAGTTGGTGATCATTCTTTTCTGAGTAGCCTAGGTCATGCAGGTATGTTGACAAAATACATCCATGAACTTTTAACACCATATGATATTCAAAGTTAAATATTTTAATATGGATTAATGCCATTCACTCCTTGTTGGTTGGGAGGTACTCAGCGTTGTTTTGTATCTAGAGAAGACTATCAGTATATCTTTTATGTCTATATTATAGAGTATCTACCTTTTCCTGCTGTCATTGACACACCAACACCAAAAGTCCTTCAGTGAAATCTAAGAGACAGTTGGGGTAAAACATGAGTGATACGGTTTGCAATTTTGCTATGCCATGAGCAATTTGACAGTAGTTCACAAATGCTGCTCAAGAAGGCACTTAGAGAATAGAGTTTTGGTCTTACATACCATGACAGCACCTTCATCTGTGTTGAGTATTTAATTGTCTGTACCATACTGACCTGATGAGTTAATCAAGATTTGATGGATCCTATGAATAACAGAACATGAATGCAGCATAGCATGTAAGAAGGGATAAAACTCTATTGAAAGTTTGATTTTTAGTTTCATAATAGGAACATGAAACCAACGTTCGAGGTTCTGCAAATCTTTCAGGAGGTTTTGATTAAGTTATAAGTTTCACTCCTGAATGTAATGATATTCTCATTTTTTCTGGGCCTATTTTAAATGACTAGTAATGTGGTTGACATTTGAGTTCCTCTAAAAGATTTTCATAATAATTTAAAAGAAGCAGCATGCAGTTGATGAAGACTGGATACACCAGTTTCTAAAAAAACAGTCCTTTTGCTAATTGATTAACAGTGGGCTAAGTTTTTTTACTAACTGATTCATTTTATAATTTAAAAATAAAATTTCACTTAATTATACTGATTCCTTCATTATATATAGAGGTTAAGGAGTGTATTTTTGTCAAATCTTGGTTGCTTTGGAAATCTTTACAATCTGCTCTCCCAACTTGTTTTTGAAGCCTCTTTATACCTAGTAATTGAACTTAGTCTTCCAGCTCACAGGATCATCTCACTGGCTCTGATATGGCAAATTCTTCTAAATGTGAGTGCTACTAACCCTCCCTTATTTACACAAATATTCCTAGGCATCTGCTCTCCAGATGACAGCCATTCTTCTTAAAGGCTAAAACGTGTATATGTTGGAAATATTCAATCTACAACTCATCCAAAGCTGGCTGGCCCAAAAGCAACAGGACCAACTTTTCTGGTGTCAAACCTACAGTACACAACACCCGTTTGTCCAGTATTTCCAAATATCTACAGTTTAGGCTGCCAGATTCCCAAATGCAGTAGGTCATTGCCAGAAGTAGTAGGGCAGTAAAATACCACTCAGATTGGCTGTTTGGCCTCTAAAACCCACAGCTTACTATTCATATAAGCGGAGCTGGCAGGTCTGAGTGAAACAAGTATTTTTCAGTGTTTACAGTTCTCCAGATTTATATCCTTATTGAATGCATATGCTAATATGCTGGCACAGCAGACCTGCATGTATGTGAGCCCTAGGCCTCAAGAGTAAAGGAAAGAAGTCCTTTCAGCTAGGGACTGGTATCAGCCATTACTCAGAATAAACAAATCCCAGTTGGACAGCGCTTGTCAGAAAGGTGAAATAATAACACAGAGGCATTTACACAGGCAATTTTTCACTGGTACTGAGGAGCTGTTGTAAACTCATTGCAAAACAGGCTTCACTGCAACATATCAGTTGTTGTTTTTCTCAGTTGAAGCTGAGTTGAAGATGAGTTAAGTTTTTCTCAGACTTAGGATAGCGAGAATATGCTTTATCGATTTAAATCCGTACCACATTTCACTGTGTATATATTACACACATACAGAAGCAAACTGTTTACTTCATACTGAGCTCTACTCATCTAGAAAGTTTAGTAGTTGAAAGAGAAGCTCAAAGGCAATGTTTCCTTGACAAACTAATGGAGCAAGCTGTTTCAAAACACAGTGAAAAGTCATAAAACCCACAATGATATAGACAAAGGAGAGAACAACTTCCAGCTTTAACAAAACAGTGTTTCCTTGAAAAAAATGCTTCTCCAAATTTATGAGGCAGCGTTAATTTTAGCTCCATTTTTATAGAAACATCTTTTTTATCTAATGCTATACATATGACTAATCCAGTCGACCTGAGTTTACTCATGAACTTAAAATTGTATTGAAGAGTTGTTATGATTAGTTTCTTGATGACTGTATGGTGGAGTCATGTTCCCTTCATATGATACTAGGTGCATTTTGTAAACTAATTTTATGTTAAATGTTATATATTATGTTGAATTTGAAAAAAAGAGAATTATTAGAAGATTGTTTTTACCTTGTTGCCAACACTGCTTAGACAGCTGTAGTGCACCTTTTAGGGCTATTATTAGTGTGAACTGTGGGAGGTTGATTTTCCCATATAAAACTGACTCATTCTGCTTATAAGAGGAGTTTTATTTTAGAACCATCTCCTTGAAAGCAGCCATGTACCTCGTTACATCTACATCCCAAGTTTATTTTTTCAAGTGGAATATAGTCCTTCTAATGACTGACATAAGGTGTACACATGTATATCAAAATATTTTTTGAAGTACCTTAAATAAGTTACATTTTTTCTTTATTTTTCTTTCTTATCCTTTAAATGTTTGCTTCAGACCATATTCTAACCCATCTTCTAATATACCTTGACATATTCCCTAAATTCCTATCATCAGAATTACTGAGATTTTCTCCACATTAGCAAAGCTGATCTACTGATACTTAGCACATGTTCACAATTCATTTGTATATGTCATAAAAACAGGTCCAGGATTGAAAATTTATTCTATACTGTTAATAGTTGCTAAATTCTAAACTGGAGCAATAGTTTGCTGTGTCCAGTTGCAAAAGGAAAAAAAACAGTTTGTTCCCTGAGTAAAACACATGGGAAAGGTGATGGGTAACTGCATCATTACATAACTAAGAAATTTACTAATGTTAGCAGGAGCAGTATTATGCTAAACAATTAGAAAATATTATTCAAAAAACCAGTAGATTAGGGCACATGCCAACACCCTTTGAAAGGAGCTCACTTCAGCAAAAACTTTTTAGGATCGAAAATCTCTTTTGTCATCAATAAGAAAGTGCAAAAGCATGCACTTTTATGCAGCTATTACAAAAAAAAGTGCTACTGTATATTTACAAGCTGAATTTCATCTGTTAGTTTCAAAGTGAAGCACCTCTCACTTGAGAAAACTGTGCATAAATACTTCTGAAATACAGCTAAGAAAGTTTACCTTTCTTCTTGGAAAGGAGGTATGGTGAATGGGTGGTGATTAACATTGCTAAAAGCATTGCATCAGAGGGAAGAAAATTTACACACATTAGGTCAGTGGATATGTATTCAATAAACAGGGTTGTAAAATCATAGATGAGAATGAAAAGAACTCACATATGAATGCATGTATATTCAGCTTATATGCATTCATATATGCTGTTGTGAATTTGACTATCATGATTAAATTTGCACAATAAGTTAGTTGCTATGTTGTATATGGAAAGCTCATCAGCATCATTCCTTCTACCATTTAGTCATTTAATCATGGAATAAGGTAAAAAATATAAATAAAAACCCAAGTAGAAGTAATTTGCTAGAGGAGCTTTTCAACGTAGAGATTTTTTCCTTAAAAACATAGAACAGAGAATACACAAAAGATAAGACAGAAATAATTTCTACAGGCTTACTACTTACCTTACACAGAGTGTAAGGTGGTACTGCCTAGGAGTAGGACAGTCTAGTTCAAGACATTATACTAACTTAGCCCAAGTTGAGATTAGCATTGGTCTCAGAAGTCTGGTCAGCCTGTTTGTTTTTTTAAGCAAAAGGGTTAGCATCTGCTGCCTTAGGATACCCAGTAAATACTAGTGACAACCTGTGGAGAAAATGTAAGTGACTTTCGTGGCACATAATAAAAAGCAGTACATCTATGTCTCAAGAGAGACAGCTACCTTTTCTACCTTAAATACATAAAATTGTATCAAAGCATAGTGGGTCTTCTGTTCCATTTAGCATTCAAAGAACTGGGTTGCATGCTGTAATGAATAATAGGTGAAGCTGAAAAGGGAAAATACATACACATACTTGAGGTTATCTTCAAATTTGGCATTTAAGTTGTTTGTTTTGAAGATATGAGATAGCCTTGTCAAGTTTGGTTTTTTTCCCAGACTCATACAGCAGGGATTTAATTCTAGTAATCTTCAGTGAAATGCAATATTAATATCTGAAGATCTTTCTGAAAAAAAACCCATAATAATGTAAGTTTCAAAATATATTGCTTCTGATACAGCATTCAATTTAGACCCTTAATTTGCCTCGTCAGCAATGGAGTAAATAATAGCAACAACATTCCTTAAGAGTTACTTTGAAATCATGCTATAAAGCCGTTATTTCAAAACTTTGAAGAACAGCATGGAATGGAAGACTGCATCTAATCTAAGAATATATTTCCAAATGAATAAAAGAGCACGCACTTAAGTTTCAAACTTAAGAAAGAAATTTTCCTCTAGCACTGCGCTGGAGCAAGGCACTTTGCATAGGAAGAGTGATTCCACTTTAACATTCTGAAACTCTGCTTACATATTCATAACCTTTGTCATAGCTAAATGCTGAGGGGAAAGTTTTAACAGTAATGATGCACTAGAATAAGTACCACAGCAGAAGAAATCTTTTCCATCATGCCATATTAAAAGATTTTTGAAATTACTATGCAAATAATTTATAATTGCAAGACAGTGCACATCATGAACTACATTAAGTTGTTGTACAACTACATAAAGGGTTGTAATGCAAGATCTACTGGCTGAAGTGCTACTCTGTCATTTTGGTAAAGCTCAGCATGGATCAGTATCTTTTCAAACTATTTTTAATATATTTTAGTCTCATTTGAAGCTAATTTTTACTGGAAATCTTTCCACCTAATAATCACGTGTTTGTTCCATCTTTAGTGCATCCTATTGGTATTCCCATTTTGACATAAATATTATGTCAAAATAACAGCAGACTCATTAGAAAATAATTGTGTCCAGTTTTTTGTCATAAAATTAATAAATATTTGGAAAGAAAACAGGCAAATGTCATGCATTGCAGGTTCTTTATTGTCACCAGACTGAATGAAGGTTATACATTATAAAGGTGGGTTCTGGGTGGGTTGAGGGACTTTTTGGCAACCTGCTGTTCTCCTCACTACTAAGTATATCTGCTTTTCTCAATATTGTGTTGTTGCAAGGGTCCTTTCTTCCAATTGCAGAAATCCTCCCTAGGTGCTTCTATATCCACTGAACCCAGAGGATGTATCTTTCCCCATCTGGTCATATGTTTTCTTTTTTCTTTGTATTTTTGCCAATTTTTAGGGGAATACTGATAAGGCAAATTCTGAGTATATATCCCAAAATGTTCAAGTTAAAGACTAGTTTGGAAATTCTGAATATCATGCTTTCCAAACCAAAGTTTGTACTACACATAAAAGGTGCAGGTCACCCAAAGGGATCTGCCTTAAAAATTACATCTGTACTCCCTTTTCCTGCATTTTTTTATACTGAAGCTATCGTCTCAACACCGAGAAGAAAGATGAGGGTACAAAGACACAACCATGGGTGATTTAAATGTTTTGCTTCAGGACATCTGCTCTTTGAGTGCTTCTGCACAAAATCCAGTGCAGTGACTGTGGAGCTTGGCTGTCCTCCACACACACCCGAGCTCCAGGGTTCACACTTCACCATGTCTCCTGCCTGCTTTATGAATGTGAGCCTCTGCCTTCATTACTCCTGGATAACAGCTCCATTACTGCCTGTACATGCTGTCCACATGGAGAGCTGCCAAAGTCCAGCAGCCACATATGTGCTCCTCTTCTACTACTCCCAAAAGAAAAATTGAGTGTATTAGGCCTGAGCTAGATAACTAGACTGACAGGAATTTGGCTGCTTAATATTTAAACCCAGCATACCCTAACATGTGCTTAAAGCTGTGGCTGAAGTATTTTGATGGCAGCAAGGAGGATCTGCCCCTTATGAGTTCCCTCTGACACATGCAGTGAAGGAAGTCTCCTGCCATGGAACAGTGGAAGAAAATATTTCTGTCTGTAAAATTATACTAAAAGACTTTCTTATAAAGTGTATATATATAATTTTTTATAAAGTATATATATAAAGTATAATAATAGTTATTATTATACTAAAAGACTTTCTTTGCAGCAAGCATTTTCCAGTTTTAGAACAAAGCATGTAGAAATGTTCTAAAGTATCTGCACTGCAAAATTAAGAAGTGAGGAATTTTCTCAGATTGGAGAGTCAAAAATTCAGCTGAACTAGTCCTTGTGATTTTTTCAGATCAATGCTACTCACTTCAAATATAGAGTCATGCCAACAGATTTCATGTAGACTTCTGCTGGGAAAAAATAAGTGAAGAGCTGATGAATCTCAGATGAGCTCTGAGTTGAAGAAGGAAGAACTGCTCAGATGAGGGAGCAGGGTTTATTGGTTTGTTTCTTTACCTCAGCATGTGTTCTTTTGATTTCTGAAAGTAGCATCTTCACATGGTGAGCTGAAACACTGACAGAGCTCAGGCATCATTCTTTTATGTTTAAAACAGACTACTTTTATTACCTTGCTAAAAGATGCATTAACAAACCTAATTCCTGATAGAAGACCAGAGCAAGTTGATCTTAACAGTGAGTGAATATAGGCAGAGGCTGCAGATTTCTAGAGCAGTCTCTTTATGAGGTAGCTGCTGAGCACTTTTGTCAGACTTTTCCCCAGATTCTCTGAACCTCTCAGCCTCCTGGACTAGTTCCATAATTTGAATGCTCATGTCTGGCCATGGCCCAAACAGAGCTCATTTGTCAGCTCAGCCAGGACATTAATATTCACATTGTGTCCCATGCCTTTCAGCTAGTGTTTAATCCTTGAGAATACCAGAAAGATGCCTGGGAGGATGTGAAAGAATATTATTTCCTCCTTTAAATAGAAAGGAAAAATATATCAGAGCTAGCAGCACGTTTAGTGATTAATTTTTAAAAGCAGAACTCTCTAGGTTATATTAAGAGCCTCAACAGCAAATATTGCCGTGTGTACTTGAGAATATTTAATAGAAATTTCAAGTTACACAACTATTAAGTTATTTGAAATAGACATTTGTGCTGTCCTAAGCATACGCAGGCACACATAAACTCATGAATAATTGTCTTTCTCTTCTGACTGACCTATCCCTTTTCTTAGGATGCCTGTCTCTGAATTGATTAAGTTTGATGAATGGATGAATACAAACTAATCTCCAGTTTTTGTCCAAGTACTTTAGATTTTATTTTTTTTATGTGGAAGTCAATATAGTTTCTCATGGACATATGTTGGATTTTCTTCATAATTGCAATACATCTGCAATTAAATTAATAATTGAATTATTTCAATAAGTTCCCACTGTTACATTCAGCTCTTTTTCTTGATCTGTCTTTCCAACTCATCTAAAATGAGTGGTTTTCTTCTAAGAAAATGCTGTAAGAGTGGTTGTATGATGCACTATATATTTATGGGAGAAAAAGCCACACCTGACCATTAGAAAACTACATAGTTTAAATTGCAGCAATAACTTCTCTCAGTCCATATAACTCTGACAGTTTTGGGGTTTTTTTTAATATATTTCTTGCATATAAATAGCCATTTATATTTCTGGGATACTTTAGAAATATACTTCATAGTAATATACTTTGGAAATATACTTTAGAAACCTTTTCACTTTCGACACCTTAAGAGTTAAATAATTGAAAACATTTCAATTAACTTTATCAGACTTCTCTACTGGGATAAACACCAGAGTGTATTTACAACATGCCTCATTAAAATGCTGTAAAATGGCTTAATACGTTACAGTATTTATAAATAAAACTTATGTCCATCCACATAGTTGTATTGTTATTATGGAAAATGGGGCAAATTATTCTGAAAGCTAAAAGTAGATTCTGATTTTACATAACTTCAGAGGGTAACAGAGTTGAATTTATTGGTTATCTATTGATAGTTTACATTATAAATATAAATAGTATTAGGGAATGATCCAAGAAATAACTGAAACCTCATAGTCATGCACACATAGGCAGTGGAATTATTCATGGTTTAGCTTCCATGACTGGGAAGTCCAAAAGAGCTGCTTTCCAAGCCTCACACAGGTTTCTCACAAGCTTCATTCCTGCTTGATCTTGAAACTCACCCTCTCTGTGGTGTCAGGGAGCCATGCTCCACTGGCTAAGGAAACCTAGGGAGTCTGCCATGCAGCTACTTTTGAGACCGAATTCTGCAGCCAGTGGAATATAACACCATACTTTTGTCTGAAATATTACTTGAATAAATGCAATATGTTTCAGTCTTCCAGAAGAAACATGGATGTTGCTAGAAAAGCAACTACATTATTTGGATGGCAATGTTTTGGGGCTTTTTTGAAAAAGGTAACTGATGGTACCCAATAATGGCTTCTGATAGCAAATAAAATGTTCTGTTAATATTACTGGGAAATAAATGGGATCATGAATCAGCACTTGGTAATTGTAGCCTTTCTTTCATTTGCAAGAGAATGAAAATTGGTGATCTGTTAGTGTAACAAGAAAGAACAAAATTCATTTTATGCCAAAATGGGTTGAGCAACACTCTTATTTGTAGGTTTTTCTCTAAAAGGTGACATTTGTCACCATAATATCTTGCCACTTTACATTAATACGTAGATTTATCCTCAAGAGACCTCTAAAATATGGAAGAAATTAATTCAGTTTTATGTGGTGACAAACTTTGGCTGAGGAAACCACATGGGAAGCCAGTGGAAGAATCAGGAATTCTGAATCTACAGAAGAATCATAAATGGAGTGAAAACACAGCCTTTAATATGTTCCTTGTTATTGGGAATGGAGGGAAAAAAACTACTAAATACTTAACACCAAACAAATACAAAAGGACGTTTTAATCATGAAGGTTCTTTAATGGTTTGTTTCTTACAGTAATCTTCCTTAAGAAAAAGTTTTCAAGTTGGTATATTTTTCCCCACATTGAAGGAAAAACAACAGTAATCAAGCTTCCTTTAAAAAGCAGCAAGAACAGTCACAGTAGTTTTCAATCCTCAGCCTGCAAGTAATAGGTTTTCCCCTTCTCTCCTAGTTTTATTAGAGTGATTCCATTTTCTTGTCAAACCAGATATCCACTTTTGAAAAAGCAGGCTGTGCTTGCTTTAGGCCCTACGCAATGAGAACAACATCTCACAAGAAGCTTTATCATATGGCCGAGGCTGATGAACTACTACAATAATCTTGAGATGAAAATGAAATATCATTCTTGTGAAGACTCTTGGGACTTTCACTTTTCTTTGACTGTAATAACTCTCAATGAGATGTATTCCCTGAGGTATAAACATATCTTCACTGACTTCAAGAGACCTATGTCAGTTTACAAAAACATAAATTCAAGATCCCTGGTTTTTATCTTTTTGAAAAATGTAAAGGTTTGCTAATTCGAAACTAATTTTTTTTAATTTTTTGTCTGCTGTTTTTTATTGTTTATCTGTTTTTATATGTTTTTCTTTGTCACAATTGTATCTTTAACAAAAGACATATCTCTTTGAATTTTATTGTTCTGTTAGGGTTTACAAAGCTCAAAGAATTTTGTCAGGAAGATTTAGATATTCTTCAGTAACCTGAAAAATTAAATCTGCAGATATTCCATTTCATATTTTATCAGTGCAATCACTTACAAATGTACTCCAAGAAATCTCAGGTCTTCATTGAGTTTTAGTATAAATCAGAATACTTCACTTCTTTTAGAGGCATGCAGAGGAACTTGAAGGGCTAGTAGGTAGATTTCAGGCTGGCACACAAAACAAAGGGAAATCATTAAGCAGAGATTAACCCTAAAAACATGGGTCTAAGGTATTGTCCAAAGCATTTTTCATTCTAGAGACAGATTACTTTTGGACTAAGATCTTAGTTTCATTTAAATGATTTGTATTTGTGACCTTATAGGAACATATAAGTTATCAAATATGAGAGACACCACAACATTTACCAAATCCTTATGAACCGCTACCACCCATCTCTCTCCACAAGTAAACATTTTGCATATTGGAAACACAAAGATATAGCATTGTTTGGTTTGGACATCAGGCCTCATTTCAATGAAGCAAAATCAAGCTATAGAAAGTTGTATCAATGGGTTGCTTGTATTTCAGAAACAAACAAAAAAAAATGGCTTTGATTCATTACAGAAACATCTCTCTTGCTTCTAAACCAGGCCCATTTTTAGGCAAATAGTGTAAAGCAAGGATAAATTTTTGTCTTTAACTTTCTTCTTGCCAAATACTGGAGTGGTATTAATCAGTAGATGCTTTTGCCTGGTAACTACATGTTCTGGTTATTCAACTTCCTTGTGCTTGGCTGTGAAAGTGGGATGCTGAAGCCTTTGACCTTTGGACTAGCAAGCACATGAATGCATAATAAGGAAGACAATTACAGTTGTGTTATAGCTGAAATTCCAGAGAATTTCTAGAACATTTGTAAACAATTCTGTGAGACGCAACCAAGGAGCCTTTGGAAACTACAAAATTATAGACCAATTTAACATTCTATTTAGAGTGAGCAGTGTAATTGCATGTGAATTCTTTGACTGAAATGTAAAGTAACCTACGGACAACATATATTAGAGACACAGATGCAAGTTATTTGCATATTCCATTCTGTTTATATCATAGTTAAATATGTCACAACATTAACAAATTAAAGGATGTCCCTAGCTAAGAAACTAAATGCTGATGGATCCAAAATTCCTGAATATCCATGTATGAATGTGAGATTTTGCCTCAGAAGTATCAGAAACACCATAAAGTAAACTTGGAATCTTTGGCTTCCCATCTGCCAGGCAGAAGTACAGGGGAGATTTGGAAGATGTATGAGATGTTTTCTGAATCTGACATAGTCTCAAAGTTTCACAGTTACCTCTCATAAAATAAAATTACTGACCAATTTTACAAATGATCTTCCACTAGCAATGAAACTAAGGAATTAAATGCTTGCAGATACTTCAGTTTCCTTAGAGTTTGGGGAAGAAGAGGATGATTTATGTTCTGACATCAGAATATATGTTTTACATTACAGGATTTTAAAAGGACATCCATGTCATAGAATGGTAGGAGTTAGAAGGGACCTCTGGAGTTCATCGAGTCCAACCCCTCTGCCAAAGCAGGATCAGCTAGGGCAGGTCACATAAAATGTGTCCAGATACGTCTTGAAAGTCTTGAAGGAGACTCCACAGCCTCTCTGGGCACCGTCTTCCAGTGCTCTGTCACCCTTGCAGTAAAAAAGTCTTCCCTCAGAAGTTGAGGTGGAACTTCCTGTGCTCCAGTTTATGCCCATTGCTCCTCATCTTATCCAAGTGCACTACTGAAAAGAGACTTGACACCCACTCTTCAGATATTTATAAACATTAACAAGATTCTCTCTCAGTCTCCTCCAGACTAAATAGCCCCAGGCCTCTCAGCCTTTCCAGTCAGATGTTCCAGTCCCCTGATCATCCTTGTAACCCTCTGTTGGACTCTCTCTAGTATCACCCTGTCCCTCTTGAACTGGGTACAATACTTGAGATGCGGTCTCACTAGGGCAAAGCAGAGGAGGAGAACCACACTCTTACTGCAACCCAGAATACCATTGGTTTTCTTGGCCATGAGGGCACATTTCTGTCCCATAGATAACCTATTGTCCACCAGTGCTCTTGGGCCCTTCTCCTTGGAGCTGCTTTCCATCAGGTCAACCCCTAATCTGTAATGGTGCACGAGGTAATTCATCACCAGGTGCAGGACGCTACACCTGCTCTTACTATGGATTAGATTCCCTGATTTTTTTTGAAGTATCTTAGATATAAAGAAGGAGCACTGATGAAGTATGTTTCTGCACTCAGAGGGTGTTCTTTATAGATGTTACTGCTTCTCAAGAAAAACGTGTACTGTAATTTGAACAGAAAACTGACATTGAGTTCTATTATGTATCTAGAATAATCAAGGTTAATGTGTTACAGTGCAAAAAAAAAAAAAAAGTAGAATTTCAACTGTTTATTACTCTTTTGATAGCTATTTTTTATTAATCTTGTGCACTCAGAAAATAAAAGAACTTCTGCACCAATATATAATTAAAATGTGAAACTCTCTGTTGTAGGAATGTTCAATAACAAGTCTCACCTACACACTGATGTCTGATTCCTATAAAGCAGCTTGTCTGCATGCAAGAAGACTGACTTTAAGACAAGGAAGAAAGACTCAGATACTAACCGAGCGGTTTTTATTGAGTGCAATGTTTCTTGCAACAGAAGTTGCTTGTAGAAATCTAATATGATGTATGAAAGGTAAGATTTTTCAAGAAAAAATTCCCAGTGAAATAACTGTATGTGTTACCGTTTTTATATTTTTTTGTAAGGAAGAAATGCTCTTCCCTCTTTCTTCTATACATCAAGAACCATGTATAAACTCAGTTTTCACCCCACAATAAAAGATGAAGAGAGGTAATTCCTTCACAGGTTTATACAGTTATCATCTTCCAAGGACTGTGTGTATTTACTAACAAAGTGGTATTTTTATGTGGCCAATATTATCACATAGATACTTGAGAGACATGACCTGTTGAGGTGGTTAGGTTGCACAAGGAGCACAAAACTATATAAAAACTATGAAAACAAGAGTGTCAATCATGCTTCATATTGAAAAAAAATATTGTGTATTTTTTAAAATTTTGGACAGAATACTTAAGTGAAAACTTGAATAGGTTGTGTATTAAAACTTTTAGAAGAAGGCAAAAATCACAGCAAATCTGACTATCTTTGAGAAACATGACTGAACACAAAGGTACATGATCCAAAATAAATCAATTTATTTTAGTTACTATATAAAGCATCCATTAAAAACTGCTACAATTGGCTGTCATTTTGGATTATGCATTAAAGAAGGTAACTTTTTTGTTTGTTTTTGCATTAATTTTTACTAACAATTTTAGTACCGTGCTTTGTCCACCTTCTACAAACAAAATAAAAGCCAATTTCCACTCCTTATTGGTGTAAGAGCTAATATAAAATGCCTGCCAGTTAATTGTCTAGGGGTCACATTGACCTGATAGAAGCTACTGCAGAATGCTTGTTTAATAGAAGCTAATACATTATTTAGGTAGTCATCACCTTAGAAGGGAAATATATATACTAAACTGATAATAAACTGAGATAAGAAACACAACACGTTGTCGGCTTGCCTGAAAATTGAAGAAATGTGTGCCCTCCCACATTTACACAGCTAGAAATCTGCCAGATTATGCCTGTATCCATACTTCCAAATGCAAGTGTACACCTAAGCCTCTTCAGGTTGAGTTTAATCAAATCAAAATTCTTTGGGAGCACAAATTCTCCTACCCTGCCTTGGTGATGTTTCTAATTTATGCTGTTTGAGTACTCAGATTTGATTTTAGTGGGAGCAAAAATCAAACTGAAGAACGTTGAGAAATTAAAAGGAAGCATGTTACAGCAGGTATGAAGTACTGAAAATTACAAATATCTTTTTAATGAACACTAAGAATGAAGACAAATTTCTTCTTAACCTTGGAAAATATAACTGAAATGTAGCAAAAAAAAAAAAAAAAATGAGGTGTATCATTAGTTTTTATTCAGGAATGGGTCTAAACTACTGCCTGTTTCAGACACACCTCATTTCTATTTCTACCTGGACTTCAGTTAGGTGGCAAACAGCCTGGGAGCAGGCTGTCTCTTCAGACAATTACAAAGAGGTGATCCATCAACTTTCTGATTTAGAGATGAGTTTGTGTTTCTTTCTGTCTACTTTTGTTTCTTTGTTGTTTTGTGGTTTGCTTTTTTCCTGTTGCTGGAAGAAGTGAGAATAAACCCAAAAAAGGACTTCTCCGCTGACTTTGAAGCAGTTTATGAATCTCCCCTCTCAGTTCCCTACTCACAAAGCTTTATCATTTTGCTTTTCATATATGGGCCATGGAGAGTGGATGAGCTGAACCAAAGTAATTCCTCCACGCATTTCATAATACAAACAGTCAAAAGCCCATAGAAGATGGCCTCTCATAATAAAATCCTTATTTATAAAAGAACCTGAAAATGAGTCCTATTTCTTATTATTCAAAGTTTTGATGAATTAAGACAATATATTTAATGTATAACAAAAATGTTGCTCTTCCAAACATTTTTTTTATGAAAGAAAGCTGCTCAAAAATTCAAAGAAAAGAAACTCATAGTAGGTATTCAACCATCCTTATTTTTACATAAAGACTGTGTGTGGTATCACTGAGCTTATTATACTCACAATTGCAGTCAGGCAGAGAGACAGCAAATTATTTCACCTCAGATGAGCAGCTAAATCCTCACAGCAGATAAAGAGCTAAATTTTGGACAACAGCCCAAGTTCCAATTGAATAAATGAAACAAAATCTGCTCACTCAGAGTTTAAAAGAAAGGAACCTGTCTTGTATGAAATAGTGAAACTAACCAAGGATGTTTGAGCTGGGACAAACTTCTCAGTAAACACATGTACTTAGGCTTCTGTGGAAAATCCGCGGAGGCTTAAGGACAACACGTAGTCACCAATATGGTTAAAGTGAAGTCGTCTGTTAACAATTCACGCTCTCTTTATATAGAGCCCTTGTTTATATAACGATATCTTGCAGGTGGCTGTATCTTGGTCACAAATCCTGTTCTCACAGAACTTCTGCTGGCTACATCATTATCCTGTTGTTATTCTTTTCTGCTGCCAGCTCCCTTATCTTTTGCCCATAGCTCATCTTTCAGTAACCTTGCAGCTGGGCCTCAAGGCCCTTAGCTTACTCTAGTAAAGCTAAATAGTCAGGCTTGCTCACGTCTGTTTTCTTCCAGACAGTTTCCCAACAGGCTTCCAGTATTCTAGAAAAAAAACAGGAATAAAAACAAGTAGTCACTGTAAAAGAACATTATGCAAAATCTTTTTCAATGAGCTGTGTTCCGACTGTTTCTCTTTTGTAATTTTTTTTAATCTTCAAAGCTATTTGGCATATTTCGTAACAAAGGATTATTGAAAATGGCCACACAAGTCTGTACTATGCACTCCTATCTGCAGAACTATGTGGTTTTGCAAACTGTTACTATTGCATTCAGGATTGACTTATAGACAGGAAGACTACCAAAACAGACTGTACTACTCCACGGATTTCAGAGGTACTCTGAGTTTTAATCAGGGCATTCCAGAGCAGAATCAGAATATGTAGACAGAAATTATACTTCTTTTGCACAGAAAGAGGCTTACAAATATTAAAAGTATTTGTATTTGAAAATACATTTGTGTGGGAATTGAATTTAACATACAATAACTACACAAGCCAAAAGTTAAGAATGTGACAAAAAATAACAAAACACAACAAATAATTTTAAGTGCAAAACAGTATATAATTGTCTTCATGAGCTGAACAAAACTTTATACATTTATAATAAAGCAATTTATATAAGTATGTGCTAAAAGCTCACTTTCAAGACAAGTGTGATATGCATTTCAAGTTAAGTAACAAAGATTAGAGAGATATTGCTTGCATCTCGTATTTGTCTTAGACTCGATATGAAAAATTTTATTCACAGTTCAAAAAGGAAAACATTCTGAAAACAGGGCAGTGCAATTTGATTTCTTTTTTTTCAAGACTTAAATTCAATTTGGTTATGTATTCTCCTTTTGAAGAGTTGATCAGATTTTGTTCAAATGCATTCCAACCCCTTTTGCTGTTTTATTCACACTGCATGACCGTGCAAGTGTGTAAGTGGCTGTGTACTTCCCAATAGACAAAGTTTGGGAGTGGTCAGGAAATAATTTAGTTAGTGGAGGAACAGGGAGTACACACTGAGCTCAGGCCAGGTAAATTGTACAACTAACAGGACCTGGTAATAGGATTGGTTCAAGATCTCCTGGAGCCTGATTTCATTGGCGTGGGAACTGACTGCAATAAAGGTGCAAATTAAATTTGTAGCTCTCTACTGACAAATTATAAACTTATCCTAACTGTGTATCACCTGTATGATACCCCAGCAGTAAAAACCTCCCTGACTGCTGCATGATAGTTTGCTTAATATGGAGTTTCACAGGAGTATCTTTTGAAGCCCATAATGTTAACAAGCTGCATGCTCCTCTCCTGCAAGTAAGCAGATGAATAAATATAAAACAGAATTTCACTTCTTACTAAAACACCAAATAACCTCTTGCTTTGTTTTGAAAGCTTACTTATGGGGGGAGGGGAACACTGAACATATCTTTTTTTCTACAGAGCTGAGAGTTTATCAGTGAACTTCTATAATAATAGCTGCTTAGTCATTGTCACACAGAGCCAGTGGTGACAAATATAATATCAATAGCTTTCTGTCCAGCACTAATGGTGGCAGAGTTAGATTCTACATGGGTCCAGTATGGGGCTTCAAGACACTGTAGTTGGGAGCAGAGTGGTGTTCAGAGATGAAAGTGCATTTGCTATTCAAAGACAATTAGGATCTGGAGTAGCACTAGTCCTCCAGGCAAAAACAAGCAACTTATTAGAACAGAAATGAAGCAGAAATACCTAACAGGAAGAATTAATCCATATGAATGCCTTTTTTTCCTCTGGTACACTGATTTTATGTCCATTTGTTCTCCATACTGAATGTCTAGCAAACTATTTTCTTAACATTAGGTAGGTACTGGGTTTGTCTGGCAAGGTTTCAGTGACATGGGGGCTACAAGGGTGGTTTCTGAGAGCAGCAGCTAGAAGCTTCTCTATGTCTGATACAGCCAATTCCAGCTGGCTCCAAGATGGACCTGCTGCTGGCCAAGGCCAAGCTCATCAGCAATGGTGGTCGCATTTCTGTGATAACATATTGAAGAAGTGGGGGGAAAACTTCCACATCTGCAGCCAGAGACAGGAGGAAAAATATGTGAGAGAAACAACTCTGAAGACACCAAGGTGAGTGAGAAAGGAGGGAGAGAACATGCTCCAGGTACCAGAGCAGAAACTCCAATGGTGAAGACCATAGTGAGACAGGATCACCATGACCTCCAACCCATGGAGGTCCAAGGGTGGAGCAGAATTCTGCCTGCAGCCCACGGAGGACCCACTGGAGTAAGTGGATGTGCCTGAAGGAAGCTGTGACCCCATGGTAAGCCAACACCTGACAGAACCCATGGAGAGAGGAGACAACACTGGAGTAGATTTGGTGGCAGGACCTGTGACCCCACAGGAAACTAAAGCTGAAGCATTCTGCTTCTGAAGAGCTGCACCCCATGGAAATGACACATGGAGAAGTTCATGGAGGACTGTCTCCTGTGGGAGGAACCTTTTCTGCTCTTCTGTTGAACTAAAGGAGACTACTAAAAAAGGCAGAGTACTGAGGAAACAGTTCTCCCTCGTTTTATATACAGAAGGTAGAAGAAGAAATAGATCTTAAGCATATTGAAAGTTTTCCAAAGACAAGGAAATTTCTAGCAGTCTACATAACTGTACTCATAACTATGGTATCTAGGAATAACACCACCTGCTTTTTTGCCTTCAATATGCTTTTGCAATGGTAGACTTGATTCTTTATCCATTTAGAATCAAATGTTCATTAAAAAATAAATAATACCATTAAAAGCTTGAAATACTTATTTTCTTCTCAGGACACAGCATCAATTAGGAAAAAATAACGCATTCAGTCATGTAGAGGCATTAACACCATGGTACATTTGCTAAGCTAGCTATTAAAACAGAAGAGCATATCATTTTTTTCTTGCACATCTACATCTTGTACCAAATCCTTGTCTAAAACAGGACTACAACCTAAGAAGGTCCCTAAGCTTAGCTGGTTTGGACCACTTATATTTGAATGCTGGAACAGCTTAAAGACACTTTCATTATGTAGCAATCATTACAGTTCTTTTTATTTTCATCTGGTCCAAACCAAATAACTGGCATAAATCACGTTTTATATATCGCTATATTACAAAGAACCAAAGTGTATCCCCCAAATATTTGTAAAATATACAGATTAATATTAACTGTAGTTGTCTGTAAATCATCTTTATGAATAAGGAAGTTATCTGTGTAGGGTTCAATAAAGTTCATATTCAACAAGCATGGAACCACGCATTTGAAGGTTCTAATTTATGAGAAAAACCACTTTAAAATACAACTCCATGAGTTTATGAGATCTTAAGTGATCTGCTGTTAATTTAACATATATCCTCAATATTACTGATTCAAGGAGATTTGAAGAATTTTTTTTTTAATTATCACTGTTCTTCTAAGGGTATTTGCATTGCTGTATGAGATCTGCCCCATGTGGAGAGTATTTTTAAAAGAAACAGAGCTCTGTATATATCATTTCTCAAGGCATGGGATCAATTATCCCTGTTCTGCTGGGCCTGCAATAATATTCTCGATTAAAACATTCTTAGAGTACTTTGTTTGGCTTATCTTTGATTTTATTTTTTTTAATTGTTAAAAAAACTAAGAAGCAAGGTTAGGGGAGCCCTTTCACAACAAAGTAAGGTTTAATTTTTAGGTGTGTCACAATATCCTTTTTTGGTTGTTGAGCAAAATCAGTATAACTCAATACTTTCAAATTCACTAGAGTTTGCAAAATGTTGAATATCTGATGATAAGTACTGCAGTGGAAATTTCTGAGTGATGATAAGTGTGAAAATCTGATCTCCATCTGCAGGTACTGAACAACTGAGGCATCAACTGTCAAGGAATTACAAAGTTTTTCTGTGTCCTAACATCTGTTTACATTAAAAACCTCTGCACAAATAGGAATTTCCATAAACTCTACTTTCATCAGATTCAGTCTCAACAGAAGAATATAACTTAAAATCATAAATTGTATTAATTTCCAATTAGGTTGTGTTTCCCTTCTAATAAATAATGCTCATTATTTCAACTTGTCCTCTTGTTAAAGGTTTTATTTATCTTGCTAAGAATTTGTAAATATGCCCTTGAGAGAATGAACATGAATATAGGGAGAATGGTATAGAGGATATCTGCACTAACAAACAGAGCTTCTGAGTAAAGAGCTATGGCAATCCAAAGTGTGTCCTGCAAGTTATTTTAAGTGCCTTAGACTCTCCTTTTCTTTTATTGGAGGTTATATACTCAAATGATAATTAGTTCAAGTTCCCTTGAGCATATATTCTGCAGTCTAAGCATTTCATGCTCACTCTGTTTCTCCTTGGATTCTGTTTAAATTTTTCCTTTCCTTTCTACTAATCACTCCCAATTACTCCTTAAGTTAAAGGTACAATGCAAGTTCCCCCAAAGTCAGTACTGTCTTCTTAAATCTCAAAGTGTTCTCACTGGAATAAGGACACAATCTTGTAAAAATCAAGATCTGCATGTCTGATCACATCTTTGGTCCACGAGGTTTTACAGCTTCAGTGTGATGATCATGGCTCTGCTACTACCCAGCGTGACCTGGACAGACTGAAGAACTGGGCAGAGAAAAATTCTCTGAGGTCCTCTCTGCTCATAGGGAGGAATAACCCCAGGAACCAGTACAGGTTAGCTGCTAGAAATCAGCTCTGTGAAAAAAGACCTGGGAGTCCTGCTGGACAATAGGCTGACCATGAATAAGCAATGTGCCTTCGTGGCCAAGAAGACCAATGCCATTCTGGGATGCATGAGGAAAATGTAGCAAGCTGGTCAAGGGAGGTTATCTTTCCCCTCTACTCGGCACTTTTGAGGGCCCATCTGGAATAATGCATCCAATTCTGGGTTCCCCCATTCGTGAAGGACAAGGAACTGCTGAAGAGAGTGCAGCACAGGGCCACTAGGACTGGAGCATCTCCCATACGAGGAAAGTTGTGGAACAGTAGGGCTGAGAGGGCTGTGTCTGTTCAGCCGGGGGGGGTTTCATCAATACTTACAAATATCTACAGGGCAGGTCTCAGAAGGATGGGGCCAGACTTTTTTCAAGTGGTGACTGGTGACAATGGGCAATGGGCACAAACTGGCACACAGGTTTAAGAAAAAACTTCTTTACTAAGAGTAACAGAGCACTGCAGTAGGCTGCCACAGACATAGATTTTGTGACAGACTGAAATTCTTGGAAAAGTAGCCTGCTATTCCACTTTTTTTTTTTTTTTTTTTTTGATCTTTCTCTCAGAAATGTAGATAAAATGAGTTTCATAAAGAGTATATCCAGACTGCAGTGATTTTTCCTTCGTGGCAAAATCCCAGGATCTGACTGTTATACTCAGAGTGTGACAATATGTCACATTTAAACACCGATGGCAAAGAAAGGAATACGTAAAGTTAAGATAGAATTTCCCTTAATCATTCCCCACTGGTTTACTACTTACTTAGTGGTTTATGTGTCTCCATGGAACAATGGGGTTGATAAAACAAAAATTGTACATTCAATCCAAATCTACTATCTGCAAAAGACATGGCACCTCAGACACCACACATCTCCCTTCAGAGTCCCCGTTGATAGAGACAGACTTTTCTAGTCTGATTCTCTATATCTTTCTGAACATATTCTTCATTGTTAAAACCAGTAAGAAATGACCATAATTCACTTTCACATTATATAATAATCCGTGCCAAGAGATGTGTGGCACATGAATGTTCCTATTTTTTCTAGATATAGTGACAAAAATGAGTCTCATCTTACATTGCAGGGTGGCTCTCAGCAACAGAAGATGAAACTCCTCAGTGGCAATAGGAAGTTACTTTTTAAAAGCCTTTATTTTTTTAATAAGACAACTGAGCCTCAAGTGGTGATCCTTAATACCTGCTGCCTAAGCAGGAATTATGTGTTACTTGCTTTGTGTTAAACTCCTGTACCAATACCCCAGGAGCAATCAAATTTCTCTCACTGGTGCAGCTCTCTAGCTCCTCTATGTATATATGTTCATTAGCTATAAAAGAAATCACTTTGACTACATAAAAAGTTCAATCTATCTTGATCACAAAAAAATAACTGAGTCTGTAGAGAAACTGTATCAATAGATATACAAATAAATAATTCTTCAATTGATTGTGGATACACTGCTTAACAGATGAAACATTTAAAATTTGAAATTGCTCAGTATTTATCATCTCATGAAAATCCAGTAACTGGGAAAAATTAAAGTTTTAAGAATCTTACAAAATTTACAATAATTGGTACCTTTCTCCTGGTAAGAGTTAAGTGTTTTTTTTAAGAGCTGTCACTGTTTTTGCCTGTTTCAAGCAAAACAAGTTGAGAGGCTATTATAGTAGCAATTAATTAGAATATTAGAAAGAGGGGGTTTATTTTAATTTTGTCCCATTGACCTTTGAATTTGGGAGTCCCATTCAGAAAAGTCACAATGAATTTCCAGTGCTGATGTTTTCCTGTGTCAAATGCTGTGTTCTTTAATCCTAGCTCTAAATTAAACTTGTTTGCATTCTGTGATTAATCAATTTACACCACTATCCCTAAGACAAACACTTCAGGCAAACTTGCACTAACATTTCTCTTTTCTTTAATAAATTATTCAGAATAAGTGTTTTCACAACACCTCTTCAGTATTAATCAGGCTTTATCTCCATTTGTATCTGATAAGAGGACAGGGGGATATGATGTAACCAGTACCACCAGTATTGACACATCCTCCAAGAACAGGAGAGAGTACTTCTTTTATCCTTTTTTTGTATATCTACCATAAATACACTATTTTTCTACTTCATTTGCTGCAGTATAATGAGACATCACTGAGCTTCTGAAGTTTTATATCATAGAATCACAGAATGAGAGATCACTGAACTTCCCAAAAGAACCTTAAAAGTTTGTACGAGTTTGAAGTTTACAAATTTAAGTTGCTGCTTTCATAGTTTGAGTACAAGAAACTAAAGGAGAGCATTCAGGCTCTGACAGGGGTGGAGCACCGAGGGCTCTCTTCCCCTCCCATTCCCTACCCATACTCTATAAAGCTCAGGCAGATGGCAGCCCCTCCTCTCTTTCTGCCGCTCCTTTCCTGGCTTCGCTGCGGTTCCCCTGCGCTCCTTTACCCCCAGCTCGCCTCCTGCTCTTCAGAATCCGCATCCATCGGGTGCTGGGAAGAGCCGTGGAGCCACCTCCTGAGTCGGCCCTGCCCCGAGGGGCCCTCAGGCACCTCTCCCTGCCGGCATCGAGATCGGGTTGCATATGTATATTTGTATACGTTCGTGTTCCTTATCCCCTGTGTTCTAATAAACATGTTTCTCCCCTTTTATCTTCCCTTGGGAGGCTGGAAGGGGGGGGGGTAATAGAGAACAATTCTGTCCTCTGTTTTTTAGTCTGCCCAAACTCCAAAGGCCTGAGAACTGCCTACTTACACACTAATAGGGTTACTATGAAAGCCAGTCTATTACAGATTGCCAGGACTTCTGCAGTACATTTAAATACCAATAGAGATTCGCACATTTTCTGTAATTTTTATTTTCAGAACTTACTTCGCGTCGCCAGCAAACATTAGTAAATACACTGTCCACTTCTCTAGTTGCCAGACTCTGACAGTATAGTAATTTTCTATGGTATCTGGCTTTGAATCTGCATAAAGACAAAGAAAAGCTATGTTTTTCCCCTTGGGTGGTTATTGCTTTTTTCCTTACTTCAGACCATGCTACTGACCTAGAAATATCCAAAAGATGAGAGTAGAATGGGATTGGGTGGTTAGTACATGAAAATCAGTAATATAGAGTAGCATATGACATCCTGGAGATACAGGACTGAAGAGTGACTACTTCAAATACTTTTATCAATCCATTTGTAAAAGTACATCAGTATGGCGAAATATAAAGGTCACAAGCAGACATCTACACATCCCATATAGGAAAACGATATTAAGTTTTATTACACATACATGCAATAAATAAAAATGCTCATTCAGATACTGTATGCTTGCAGAATTAAGTTTGTTCTATATGCTAGTATTCCTCACAACAAATTTCAATGTAATACCAAATACAGTATGCTAACTTGTTAGTCAAAATCTTTTTATACTTTCAAAAGGCATTCTGAGACATCATGTCTGACAGTAACTGTAATAATTTTATGCTAATATCAGTTTGCACAGTTCTGACCTGTATTTAATTTAGCATATCTTAGCTTTCCAAACATACACAGCATTTTTTCTTCCAGTCATTAATAACATACCAGTCAACAGTCCCTGGGATATGTGCACAGAAAAGGCCAAACCACTGAAGACCATTTTAAAAGGTGTTCCAGGTTTTCTTCATGATGAAATTACATGTCTCAAACTAAGTAAAAGTTATTAGTCATAACAAATTTCTCCATTCTGTATATAGTTTATGACAACATTTCTTACAATTTTATTTTCCCTGAGATATCTTGTGTCCCAGTATTATCGAGAATAAACTGATACAATTCCTTTGAGTCCAGTACAACGATGCTATCTAAACCCACTTTAAAAGATTAATAAAAATATTTTTTTTAAAAATATGTTTTGTCTAATATTCTTTATTTTTTTTTACTAGCTTTTAAGGACAACTTAGTAGGCATAATTATCTTTTCCAAAAGCAGTGTAGGCTTGATCTTCTCATATTGTTTCCATTCCTCTGTTATGCAGTATTTAACTTCAATAAACCTCTCATTCATTTAATAAACCTCAAATCCTTCTCTGGTGAAGCGTAGGAGTTTGCTATTCCCAAAGATTTCCTAAACTCATAAAAACCAAAACAAAAACCCACACACTATTTTATCTACTTTTAGAGACAGTTGCTAATAATTTACTTGATTGATTGATTTTACGAATTTAGGACATGTCCAAGTGTAAATTTTTTCTATTATCTATTGGAACATCTAGTGAATATCTGTGCCTTAATGAGTATAGCAACCTAAGGTATAGCACACTGGATGAATTTAATGAAACTTACAGAAACATAAGGATATGAAATGGATGAGCAGGAAGCAATGTTTTTATATTTCTTATTATTATATATCTTACAAGATTATAAAATTCAGAAGCTTCTTTTATTCTTTGACTGTTTAGGTATTTTCAACTTTTTTTTTTTTTCCCCCATGAGAAAGACATCATGTGCAATCTAAATCCTGTTACAATCTTCCCTTTATTTAGGAGCTGGTTATCTGACTAGCAATCCTCACAGAATTCTATTTTGCCACCTTTTCAGTGTATAGGTATGTTAACTTGTGAAGTAAATCTTACAGAAAGAATGTCAGTTTATGGGACATTACCTAAATGAGGTGTGAAAATGAACCTTTTAGTAGGTGAAGTTAACTGCTAAGCAGGAGCTCTGTAACTGGCATCAACCCTGTGACTTCAACTGTTCCAGTAAATCAGCTATATACCTCTTCTCATTAACTTATCCTGAAAAGTTTCATCACGTGAAGAGCTGCACTGATTTGTGACCCTTTGAAAAGCACCTGAGCTGATAGCAGATCCTAGCATCTGGGATAGCATTCTTGAAAGAACTAATTGACAAATCAGTATATGGTATATCCACTCAATACCATGTTCTTTGGCCCAGTTATTTATGAGACTATTTTTGAAATGAGTTCCATTATCTGACTCAATCCTCTCTGGTGTACCATGTCTCCACAAGACTTGTTTCTCTAGGCCCAGGATAGTGTTCCGGGCTGTGGCATGAGGCACAGGATATGTTTCCAGCCATCCTGTACTTGCCTCCACCATTGTAAGCACATAGCGCTTACCCTGGCGAGTTTGAGGCAATGTGATGTAGTCGACTTGCCAGGCCTCCCCATACCTATATTTTGACCATCTCCCTTCATACCATAGAGGTTTCAACCTTTTAGCTTGCTTAATTGCAGCACATATGTCACAATCGTGGATAACCTGCATAATAGAGTCCAAAGATAAATCCACCCCTCGGTCACGAGCCCATCGATATGTTCCATCCCTGCCTTGATGACCTGAAGCATTGTGGGCCCATTTGGCCAAAAACAGTTCACCTTTATGGTCCCAGTCCAGATCTATTTGGAACACTTGAGCAGCCTCATCTGCTCGTTGGTTGTTTCGATGTTCCTCGGTAGCTCGATATGAAGGTACATGGGCATCTACGTGACGCACTTTTACATCAAGTTTCTCTAACCTAGTAGCAATGTCTTTCCAAAGTTCAGCAGCCCAGATAGGTTTATCTCTACGTTGCCAGTTGTTTTGCTTCCACTGCTTTAACCAACCCCATAAGGCATTTGCTACCATCCATGAGTCAGTATAGAGATAAAGTCTCGGCCACTTTTCTTGTTCAGCAATATCCAAAGCCAATTGGATGGCTTTTACTTCTGCAAATTGACTTGATTCACCATCTCCTTCATCTGTTTTTGCAACTAGTCGTGTAGGATTCCATACGGCAGCTTTCCACCTTCGATGGCCTCCTACCAGACGACAGGATCCATCAGTGAAAAGAGCATATTGTTTCTCACTCTCTGGTAGTTGGTCATATGGTGGGGCTTCTTCAGCCCGTTTTACCACTTTTCCTGGTGGCATTCCAAAGTGTTTGCCTTCTGGCCAATGTGTTATTGCTTCTACAATTCCTGGACGATTGAGTCTTCCTATCCTAGCTCTCTGTGAGATTAAAGCAATCCATTTACTCCAGGTAGCATCGGTAGCATGATGGGAAGATTCTCTACCTGTGTACATAAAACTCAGTACAGGTAATCGTGGCACTAGGAGGAGCTGTGCTTCAGTACCAATCACTTCCGAAGCAGCTCTAACTCCTTCGTATGCGGCCAATATCTCTTTTTCAGCAGCTGTGTAGTTGGCTTCGGAGCCTTTGTAGTTTCGACCCCAAAATCCTAGAGGTCGGCCTCGAGTCTCTCCTGGAGCTTTCTGCCAGAGGCTCCATGTAGGACCATCACCTCCATCTCCGGTGTAAAGCACATTTTTGATGTCTGGCCCTGTTCGAATTGGTCCAAGGGCCATTGCCTGTACAATCTCCTGTTTAATATTCTCAAAAGCAGCTTGTTGTTCTGAGCCCCATTTAAAGTCTTTCTTCTTCCGGGTAACCTCATAGAGAGGTTTCACAATCTGATTATAAAGAGGAATATGCATTCTCCAGAAACCAACAGTTCCTAAGAAGGACTGAGTTTCCTTTTTGGTAGTTGGTGGGGCCATAGCAGTTATTTTGTTAATCACGTCCATTGGGATGTGGCGACGTCCATCTTGCCACTTAACTCCCAGAAACTGTATCTCTTGTGCAGGTCCTTTAACCTTGCTCCTTTTAATAGCAAAACCAGCCTCTAGGAGGATTTCAATTATCTTCTTACCTTTCTCGTAGACTTCCTTTGCTGAGTCACCCCACACAATGATGTCATCGATGTATTGTAGATGTTCTGGAGCTCCACCCTTTTCCAAGGTATCATAGATCAGTCCATGGCAGATGGTAGGACTGTGTTTCCACCCCTGGGGCAGTCGATTCCAAGTGTACTGGACACCTCTCCAGGTGAAGGCAAACTGTGCTCTGCATTCTGGTGCTATAGGAATAGCAAAAAATGCATTAGCAATGTCAATAGTAGCATACCACCTGGCTGCCTTTGACTCCAGCTCATACTGAAGTTCTAGTATGTCCGGCACAGCAGCACTTAGTGGTGGTGTAACCTCATTCAGGGCACGATAGTCCACTGTCAGCCTCCACTCTCCATTTGGCTTTTTCACTGGACATACAGGACTGTTGAAGGGTGAATGAGTCTTGCTGATCACTCCTTGGCTCTCTAATTGCCGGATCAGCTTATGAATGGGGACCACAGCATCTCTGTTGACACGATATTGTCTACGATGCACTACTGAAGTAGCAGTTGGCAGACGCTGGTTTGTAGTCCTCAGCAATCCCACTACAAAGGATTTATCTGAAAGGCCAAACAAAGTATGCAGCCATTCTGCATTCTCAGTCTTAATAGCTGCAGTACCAAAGGACCAGCGGTACCCTTTCGGGTCCTCAAAATCACCTCCCTTGAGGTAGTCTATGCCAAGGATGCACGGAGCATCTGGACCAGTCACTATTGGGTGTTTATGCCACTTTATTCCAGTGAGGCTCACATCAGCCTTCACAATAGTCAGTTCTTTAGATCCCCCCATCACTCCAGAAATAGTGACGGAGTCTGTGCCTTTCTGATTCGATGGCATTAGGGTGCACTGTGCACCAGTGTCCACCAAGGCTTTATACTTTTGTGGCTCTAATGTGCCAGGCCATCGAATCCACACAATCCAATAGATTCGGTTGTCCCTCTCCTCCACCTGGCTGGAGGCAGGGCACCTCTAAGCTTGAGCACATACAGCATTGTCAGTATGTGCATTACTGGAGCTTGCATCCCCAGTACTCACACCTGATGTGCATGGATCTTGAGTCACCAGCACTTTTGGGTTGGGTAATTCCACACTGGACACTTGAGCAGCCATCTTTTTAGAAGGACCTCCTTTTGCCTTCGGCTTACTCATCAACTTAATCACTCGGTCCTGTAGGTCAGCAGTAGGTTTCTTGTCCCACTTTGTCATGTCCTCTCCACACTCACACAGGAGTGCCCATAGGGTTCCTCTTGCGAAATTCTGTTTCCCTCGATTCTGTCTCATAGGAGGGCGTCTCCTCTTAATGGTGGCAATGGGGCGTCCTCCGTCTGTCTGAGGAAAAAGGGGTGAATGCAGTTTCTCAGATGCTCTCTTGATAGCTGAGACCCAGGCCCGATGAGGGGCTGTGACAGCCTCTTCACACTCTCGTGCAGTTTTAATCACATCACCCACAGTTGTATCCACTTCTGCAGGAACCCATAGCAGTACTGATAGAGTATGGTTAAAAGGTGATGGTGCAGCATGCACAAACCTTTGCAACATAGGTTTAGGACATGGTACGTGATAAGGGTCTTCAATGTCATCATCATTATAGATCACTTCTCGTACAGCCAATTCTTCCAGATACCTGATAGCTTTTCCAAGTGTGGCTGCTTTGACCTGTGGGCAATCTATTGCCTCTTTATAGGGATATCTCTCCCTGACAGCTGACAAGAGTCGTTTCCACAGGCTAGTAGTTCCAGCCTTTTCCCCAAATGCCCGATCAATAGCTGCATCTTTGGCTACAGGGCCCAACTGCCTAGCTTCCTTCTGAGTTAATGTTATGGTAGCAGCCCCATCATTCCAGCATCGGAATAACCAAGAGAGGAGTGGTTCACCTGTAAAACGGCTGTAGTCTTTTCTCAGAGTACGCAAGTCTCTCATGGAATAGGGCTGAGCAGATTCTGAGTCTGAGTCCTCATCTGACTCTGCTCTAGCTGCTCTACGAGGAGAGGCAGTATCCTCTATTTCCTCTATCACCTATCTTGTTCAGACTTGGAAGGGTTAAGGCTCGTTTCTGATTTCCATTGTTTTCCTTTTTTCCTAGTTACAGGGTCAACAAGTAGCTGGGTGGGCTGAGGGGGAGAGGCTGAGGCGTCTGCAGCAGTAGCAGCAGCAGGGCTTGCTTTCTGAGCAGCAGCACTGTCTGTGGGAGTAGACACAGCAACTGGAGCTGTAGCCGATAAGCTGGCAATGCTGGCCGGCTTTATCTGAGTTGTGCCCTTGCGTGAGGGGGGGCGAGAAGCGGCTGCAGAGGCAGGAGTGGGGGTGCTCTCTTTACGAGGTGTGCTCGTTCCCCTAGTTGTAATTGTCTTATTCCTCACCAACATATGGTAGCACATGAAAATATTCACAGACACCTGAACAACAATGCCTACAAGAATCAGGAGGTTCAAAACTATAACAATCATAATGCCATTTTGACTAGAATCCATTGAACTCAGCCCAAGAGTGGTGTATTTCCTCAAAAGCAGGCTGAAAATGTAATTACCAACAAAGTTCTTAATCCTTCTATGAAACACCACTACACCATGCACGATGATATACATCAGTATTGAGGACCATATTACAACGATGGTTCTTAAGCATTTCTTACGGAAGAAAAACCACATATTAACAGCAATTCCAGCTGCGAATAAGCAGATTGCATACCCTAAATACCAGAGGTACGGCATGATTGGTTTAATCTCCAACCCTGTGAAATTTCCAAAGAACAAGGTCTGATTCCAGCTCAGGAAAGCCATTCTTTCACTGGAGTTGGAATTCAAACTGTTCAGGCAATTTGGTCAAAATTTAAACTGGACTCGAGCCAAGTAGCTCACGCCCCACGTTGGGCGCCAATAAATCTGTCACGGTTTAACACTGGCCCGGCAATTAAACCGAATAACAGACGCTCTCTATTAATCTCTCTCTCTCCTCGATGAAGAAAGGAGAGAGAATAAGGGAGAGAGACTTATGAGTTGGAAACTAAACTACACAACTTTAATGAAACAGTAATGGTAAATAGGGAAAAATTACTAAATATATACAAATATACAGGAAAATGGAAACCACATTCCTCCCCCCTTTCCCCCAATAACTCTCACGTCACCACCGAGGCTGCAGGGCAGCCCTGGGAAAGTCCAGGCTGGACTCCTGGAGTCGGCAGCAGTCGGGAACCGGAGGCAGGAACACACAGATATGGGCTGGCACGGATTAGGACCACAGGCAGACGAACGGACGGGATCCTTCCAGGATGCCGAGTGAAGGAAGGGAAGCAGGAAAGGATCTGGCTCGGCCCACGTGATGCCTCAAATTTATACTGAGTGTGACGTATATGGGATGGAATACTCTGTTTGGTCAATTCTGGCATCTATCTTGTCTGATCCTCCCTAAAGGAGGGTTCAGGTGGGGCCTCTGTGTCCTCCTGGACGGTAAGATGTTTTCATGCAGAGCTGAGCAGTGTCCTTGGCCTGCATACCAGTCTCTAGCAGTAACTATAAACATCAAGTGTTATCAATCCTAAAAGCACACACACTGCATGAGAAACTTGCTGTTAATTTCAGAGAGACTACTTACAAGGGACTTAGCTAAAAGCAAAAGTACAGAAACAGAAAACCACCTTTATCCTGGCCCAAACCAGGACATCTCATTAACTTATCCTGAAAAGTTTCATCACGTGAAGAGCTGCACTGATTTGTGACCCTTTGAAAAGCACCTGAGCTGATAGCAGATCCTAGCATCTGGGATAGCATTCTTGAAAGAACTAATTGACAAATCAGTACACCAGTGAAAGCAATATTTAGCAAGGGATGGTATTTAAAAAAAAAAACTAATTTATTTTTTATACCTTCTATTAAAAGCAGTGAGAATAAGACAGTGGTGGTTACTTACTGTTTGTTACTTGAAAGAACTCTGGTCTATCTACGCAAGCTCATCAGTATTTTGCTCTCTATAATTAGTAGTCACAAACCAGAAATACTTGCTAGAACTTCTCCTTTCATTTAGTTTTGATTGACTAAATATTAGAAAATAACACAATCACAAGTTTTCATTTATATTCTATATGTGAAACCAGATAACATTTCTGCTCAACAACAAAAATTGAAAAGTTCCTGGTACATCTGTGCAGTATTTTTAGAGAAAATTTGTTCATTCATAATTGGAGGGAGCAGGGAGGAAAAAAAAAAAAAGGAAAAAAAAGAGTTAAACAATATGAATATTTTATCTAGGTTATTTGTTAACGTAATTCAAGTGCTCCATGTATACCTGTTAATGTGTGCATGTAAAAAACTAACAATTGAAATTACATAGGAAAGATGCAGGAAAATCACTTTTAACATTGCCTTTATTTTAATAGTATGATAAAACAAGGAAACGCTGTCATTTCTAGCTATATACCTATAGAGTTTTGGTGATTTGCATGGCTGTTAAGTTTCATTACAGAAACACAAATTCTACAAGAAACAAGAACACCCACCACACTATGGCTGTATAATGCAGACATGAGCGGAACACTGCTGTGTGACTGCAGTACCTGGGAGACACTGGAAAAAATATTGGAAGGCTTTCAAAAATGCTGATTGCAATGAGTGCTACAGATGCAGTTGAGGCAGCATGTATAGTTACCATAGATAAAGAGGAAGGAGCTACATTATCACAGTCAGTAGAATCATGGGTAGCCAGAAAGTTTAAATGTAATTTAAGTTTAAACAGTAATGGTGTTACAAAGGCTGACACACATGAAAGTCTCATAACAGACAGGGGAAAATCTGAGTGATCTGATGGAGAAGCTATCTGAGCTAACACCATACTTCCCCACATTTCAATCTCAGATGAACTCAGCTTTGTTTTGAAAAAGGCAGTTTCACTTTTAAAGTCATGTGAGTAGGATGAGGCCTAATTTGTAAAATTTGGGAGGGAATGCTGTTTTTTGTAAAATAAGAGCCACACGTGACCAAAGCCACATCCTCAGCAGTCACATAAATGGGGTGTCCTAGAAAATGTCTGATTGTGCAAAGTCAAAGACTACTTTGAACCTGAGCTTTTCACAAATGATCTTTTTTTAAAAAAAATTGTTTTCTCTTTTTTGTTGCAAATGCTTGCATATGAAGATCTTGTAAAAGTTGACAATGTTCAAACCCCTTCTTTTATTTATCTCTTACTTCTATGGTGAGATCTTAAAAAGAACAAAACATCAGTTAGTTGCTATTCTCACAAGTACTTTTCACCATGGCAGTTCATACCCAGGCACAGGTATTCCTGGAGAAAAATTGTCAAGCAAACCTGAGTGACTTTACCTACTCTGTGTGAAACCCTGCTAAGGATGTTAAAGTTTCTTACCTAACTTTCAGAAAGAGATCTGTCTGTACTGAAACCTTATGTAATGCTTAAGAATCATATGGTGGGTGATACTTGTAAAAGACATATCCTGTTCCTGGATAATTTGGCCTCTTTCAGCTCAGTTGGTTGGTTTTAAACTTTGGTTTTATCAAGGGCCATAGGTTCATTCAGACTTCAAGGAAGATGATTGGGTCATCTGATCAAACTTCCTGCTTAAGGCACAGTAATTCACAGCAGCTCAGTTTATATTGATACAGGAAAGTGCAAAGCTGACAGTGCTTGATTTTAAAGGGCAGGCTTTTGTTTATTCAAGTATCTGCTTGGTAGGGTAGAATGGATGGGAAGGGAGCCCAAGGATCACCTCGTGCATGCCCAGAACCAATGTATCCGAATTAAGAGGAAGGCAGGCAGGAGTGCCAGGAGGCCTGTGTGGATGAGCAAGGAGATCCTGCACACACTTAGGAGTAAAACAAACTTTACAGAGGATAGAAGCAAGGACAGATACCCTGGGAAAAGCACAGAGAAGTAGTCAGAGGAGCAAGAGATCTGGTTAGGACAGGAAAAGCACAGAGAGAACTGAATCTGGCAAGGAGAGTTAAGAGCAACAAGAAAAATTTCTATTGGTATGTCAATTATAAGAGGAAGAGGGGAAAATCTGGGCCCACTCCAGAAGGAAACAGGACAGCTGGTCACCCAAGACACAGACAGTGCTGAAGGACTCACTGATTACTTTGCCTCTGTCTTCACTGGTAAGGGCTCTGGTTACACCTTCCAAGTTGCAGAAGCCAAAGGCAGGGACTGGAAAAAGGAAGATCCCCCCCACTGTAGATGAAGAGCAGATTTGAGGCCACCTAAAGAACCTGAAAGCAAACATGTTCATGGGACCTGATGGGATTCACCGACAGCTCCAAAAGAACTGGTGAATGAAGTAGCAAAGCCAGTGTCCATCATATCTGAAGAGTCATGGCAGTCTGGTGAAGTCCCCACTGACTAGAAAAGGGGAAACAACCCCCATTTTCTAAAAGGGAAAAAAGAAGACCCAGTGGACTACAGGCCAGTCAGTCTTATCTCTGTGCCTGGCAAGATCGTGAAGTGGATCCTCCTGAAGGCTCTGCTAAGGCATGCTGATAGTAATGGGGTGCTTGGTGATAGCCAACATGGCTTCACTAAGGGCAAGTCCTGCCTGATTAATTTGGTGGCCTTTTATGATGAGGTCACAGCCTTGGTGGAATAAGGCAAAGCAACAGACATCATCAACCTGGACCTGAGCAAAGCATTTGGCACTACCCACATGACATTCTGGTCTCTAAATTGGAACATTCAATGGGTAGACCACTTGTTGGATAAGGAACTGGTTGGATGGTCGCATCCAAAGAATTGTGATCAATGGCTCAGTGTCAAAATGGAAACATGTGTCAAGTAGTGCTCCTCAAGGATCAGTATTTGGACCAACGCTAGTTAACGTCTTTGTTAGCAATGTGGACTGTGGAATCAGATGGACCCTCAGCAGTTTTGCTGACACCAAACTGTGTGGTGAAGTCAACATGCTAGAAGGAAGGGATGGCATCCAGAGGGACCTTGACAGGCTCAAGAAGGGGGCTTGAGCAAACTGAATGTGATTCAACAAGTGCAAGGTTCTGCATCTGGGTCAAGACAATCCCATGCATGAATAGAGGTTGGGAGGAGAAAGGATTTAGGACATCCTTGAGGAGAAGGACTTCGGGGTGGTGGTGGACCAGAAGCTCAGCATGAGCCATCAATGTGTACTTGCAGTCCAGAAAGCCAACCTAGTCCAGGGCTGCATCAAAAGAAGCACAAACAGCCCACTGAGGGAGGTGATTCTCCCCCTCTGCTCTGCTCTTGTGAGACACCACCTGGAGTACTGTCCAGTTCTGGAGTCCCCAGGATAAGGACATAGAAGCCTGTGAAAACAGGCTGAGAAAGTTGTGGTTATTCACCACAGGAATAGTGAAGAGGACGCTCTGAGGTGACCTTATAGCGACTTTCTAATATCTGAAGGGGGCCCACAGGAAACCTGGGGCAGGGCTTTTTACAAGGGTATGTAGCAAGAGGACAAGAGGAAATGGTTTCAAACTCGAAGAAGGGAGATTTAGGTTAGTAGAAAAAATTCTTTCCTGTGAGGGTGGTGAGATGCAGGTGAGATGGGAACATGTTGCTCAAGGGAGTTGTGGCTGCACCCTGCCTGGAAGTGTTCAAGGAAAGATTGAGCAGCCTGATCTAGTGGAATGTGTCCCTGCCCATGCCAAGGGCTTGGAACTAGGTATTTTTTAAGGTGCCTTCCAACCATTTATGATTCTGTGATACCTCTACATACCCATACCATGCAGCACACTTCATCAAGTACATTCTGTGATTCCGACCTGGAATCCTGAAATAATTTTCTCATCATATAAATGTGCATAGTTGTATTTGAAAAAGGAAACAAAATTAAAAGTCTTCACATTTTTCCTCATTTAAAAAACTGCATTGCATTTGGTATTAGCATGTTATAAATCATTTATTGGAATACATTGAGATTAATTACATTGCTACTTGAATTTTAAGAGACATTTTTTCTTATTGTGATTCATCCCGAAGAGGGAAGTGTAAAATAGGATTTAGCTGGTAGTGTACTATAAAACCCAGAGGGCTTTGCTCTGCTCTCATAACTGATACATGAACCAAAATCCCATTATACCTGGCAAGGTAATGTAGTTTTATTGCCAAGCTGCTGGTATATTTTACTATCTTTTTAAATCTAAGCAATTAAATATGGATGGTCATATGAAGTTTTCCATGTAAACAGAAAATAATCAACGTGAGTAACACAAGAAATACTGGTTTTTTTGTAATCAGTTAAAGGGGGGACAGGGCAGGGAGAATCCTTAAGTTTTACAGAATCTACCACACTCTATCCCAGTCTTTCCTGTGAAAACCACAATTTTGCAGCATTCATATTCTCAAACAAGTGTCAGTATATGGGATATTATCTTCTACTGTTGAGAGCTATCAGTTCACAAGAGGTATTTTTAATGTTCGACGGTAAAAAAAATACCTCTTGAGTGCATGGCATCATGTACCTGCAACATGTCTTGGAGACAGACTAATGCTCTATATCACATGGAAAAAAAATCTCACTGCATTTTGTCTTCTAATAGTTTAATTTCTCTGTGCTGTCTGTTAAGAATTGCTAAAAAATTATTCTCATCAGAAGGCACACTGTATTCTGATTAGAAAGGAAATTCTAGAGGAATTAATGATTTTGAGGTAATAAAACCAAAATATCCTGCTCATTTGTAGCAATCACATCTTATTTTTAAGACATTATTCAGATAATTAGTTGCTACTGGCTGCATTCAGTGCATACCCTGTTGTATCATTTATATTAAAAAACTATTTTTAGTAAAGTATGGCATTTCAAAGCTGGAATAGTGACAGATAGTTCTATTAGCAATCTCATACGATCGGATAATGATGAAGGGAAGTGTAGACTTTGGGTGAAATTGCCTCTTTGTAGAGGGAACAGCACTGGATTTAGGAATCCCTTAAGTGGCATGCATGAGTCCCTCAGTGCCCATGGTTTGTGTTCTCCACATGGTTTCCTGTATGCATGAGTTTTGTACAACACTTTTAGCTGCCTCTGACTGCAATTTTGACTGTCTCTCTAGCCAGCCAACAGCAAAAACAAAAGTATATTTTCATTTCATTAATTTAATTATTTTTAAACATACATTTCCGGTGATTTCAGCAACTTTGGGGTCAGGGTCTTGTTTTTAAACCTTATACTAAAATGTCATTTGCCTATTTTTCTATATTCTCACAAATTTCTAAAAAGACAAAAGTTCTTACAAGAAAGAAAGCACATTTTAAAACTTATACTGTAAAAATAATTATACTAGACAAATAAATCTCCAAAAAGTATCCAGGAAGAAGTGGGAATAATTCTTACTCTGTAGAGGGAACAAGGTAGAAGCGAAAACAGAAGTACCAGTTTCCTGGAAGAAAAGCCAACTAAATAAGCTCATCTTCATAAGCATATGTGTTCATACAGAAAAAACAGCCCAGAGGTTATGGCAGTCAGAGACAGGCAAATCCTCTCCCTTAACTAGAAAAGATGACGTGAAAAAGGCTTTCCTACAGATTAACTCTTGAGTACAACATCTGGCCAGGTATGTGGAGAGCAAAGTATTATTTAACCATAGAGATTAAATAGAACACATCACATAAGAAAGAGTCCTATTAATTTAGAAATTAATTTTTACTTGAGATAGAGGATTTAAATCTGAATCCTTCACACTGCAGCAGATACCTGCTGGACCACAGAAATTCTATTTTATAATCTGACGTGTAGCCTCTATTTCATTTTGGATTCAAGTTTGACTGAAAAACACCTTTATGACAACAAAAAAAAAGGAGAGAAAGATCTGTGATTTTGGAAGGCTTCTTCTGAAAATTTTCTTTATGCTTCCAAATACCAACAAACACAAGTAGGGACAGCATCTTGGGTTCTCACTGGAATTCAGAGAAAGAGGCTGAAAGTACATCCTAAAGCCTTCCTGAGGATACTTGCTTCTGAAGCTTCATTTTGCATTTACAGGGGAAGCAGGTCCACATCGGCCTTTGTGGACCAGAAGATGGGAATAAAGATACATATTTTACTTCAGCAAACTTCATTTTTTATTTTTAATCAGTGGAGTCCTTATGATCTATTTTACACTATCCTTGAATAACATAAATTAAGACTTGAACAACATAAATTAAGAATTAGTATGGAATACAGAATTAATTGTCTAGAGGTTGATTCTTATGCCTTGTACTCTGTAATATATACAGTGTCAGACCTTTGGACATTGAAAAGTGCACAATGGACTGTCAGTTCACCCTTTTCTTTGTGAACCTGAGCAAATGAAACACCCTTATGGTGCAAACACTGGGTGAAGGGGTTATGGCTTAGACTCAGCTGATTGTTGCTCCCTTCTAAAGACTGCAGATGAGCTACTATCACAGCAGATACACTATCTCTTGCCTGCTCTGGTTCAGTCAAAGGTCTGAGTTAAAAAAGAAAAAAAAAGAAGGAAAAAAAAAACAAAAAAACCCCAACCCATCAAACAACCAACCCACAGATGGGATGAGAGGGAAGCAGATGCATACTTAAGCTGTCACATCCAAAGGGTGATAAATTCTACTTTACAAAGGCAGAGGGTACAGAGGAAACAGCAACAAACCACCTAAGGCAGTGATTTAGAGAGCTGCTCAGCTGCAGTCAGAATAGCATCTCTGACCACATCCTTATACATGCACTTGTGTGGTTTTGCTGCCAGGTTTCTAGTCCAAAGTGAGATTTGCAGTATAAGGTACTGCAGAGTTCACAAAGGTATAAAATACAGCTATACTACACCTCTATCCATGCAATACATATATCTGGTTGCCTTTTTAAAAATCATGTACTTAAACATATAAACAGGGATTATTTGCAAAGTAACAGTCAGTAATGTGAACTGTGTTTGCAGTACTGAAGTTACTACAGTTTACAGCCACTGAGATTTTATCCCACTGTTTGAACAATTTTTAGCAAGTTGTTGAACACCATACAGAGAGAATAGATAAAAGTTTTGTTTATAAAACCAAAGGAGATAATATGTCTTGACTATTTTTCTAGACATCAGGAGAGCTTTCCAAACTGAAATTATGACTAAAATTATTTCCCGTGTTCTGTGCCTGATTCCCCTTGTGTATTAATTACTCTTCCATGCTTATCAGATACCAGTCTGCTTTTAAATTACTAATTAAAATATGAAATGTAGAAAGCTATTTTTAAGCACAGAATTCTATTGTTTCATCAATCATTTCTTCCATAGTCAAAGAGCTGTTGCCATGCATTTCAGATCTTAGGGTCCAAATTGGAACAGAAACCAAACAGAAATCACTAGCTCTCCCATTACCTTTCAGAACAAAGCTTTATGCTCTGTTTGCAGTCTGTCTCATCAGTTAACCAAAATCACTGTCCTCTGGGAACCATCCTGATCTCATTAGTAATGCTGGAGCATGGCCACAAATACAGCCGTGTTAATCTCATCTGCATTCAAAACACAGGGAAAAATCTGTTACTGGAAAGAAAGATCCCTTCTATTTATTGTCCCAGCACAATTCTTCTCTGTCTGCTCTGGTTATTCGCTTATTCTAGATACTCATTTTCTTGTACCAAAAAGACCTCCATCCCAAATTGCATTCATGAGATACTCTTCTTACAGAACCTTTCAGATCAGACTTGGATGCTTTCCCCAAATGAGTTGTTGGCACTTGTTATATAGTAATAAAGAGAAGTCTAAAGGGTCTTTCATTAGGGTCTTTCAAAAATTCATTATTTTTGCAAGATCATGAATGCATTGCAATCAAGAGACTATAAAATACATTTTAAAAAAATCTGAAAATTGTAATAAGCCATATCTTAAATCTGATTTAGATTTTTAAAAATGGTTCAATGCCATTCACATTATCATTATACTTTGTGTGTATATGGTAGGCAGTCAGTATTCTAAAACTGCAACATTATGAAGCAAAAAAAGATGCAAGTATCTTATTCAGCAACACTAAGTTTGAGCAAAGAGGCACCTTTACAATAAAGCTCCATGCAATGAGACATTACTAAACTACCTGAATTACCTCTTTTAGTAAAAGATCATGACGTGTGGTGGAATTTTTTCTTTGGTGCTATACAGAAGTATTTTAGCCAAATTCCATCTCTTAAGAAGTGTTTTTTTCCCCTCCCTAAACTTTAATATCTTAGTAAGAGTATTTACAATGATACCTGAACACACTTAAAACTGGACTCGATTAAATCACCATCACAGAATGAAAATAGAGAATCTGATAGTCTTCTGAATTAAATTTTAATTTTGTGACAGGAGCTTTCCTTCAAATGAAACGGAGAAAACAAGGAGAAATGCAGCATTTATACCAGTTATTCCGGGCATGGTCAAAAACAGTCCCTCAGGGCAAAAATCTCACAACATGCAAACAGTAGCTGTTCAAAGGGATGTTTCTGATCCTTATTGATTGCACAAAGTTTGCTTGAAGGCATAAGTGAAGTAATCTGACATACAAACTTGTATAGCACCTTCCTGACATATTTTCAGGTTGGTTCATAGCCTCCCTGCCACTTGGTGCTTTTACTGGCTTTGCCTTAAATGAAGAGGATGGAGGATGACACTAATCCCTTTGTTTCTTTTTGAGTTAAGAATAGAAAAAGTGAAAAAGAAGTATTTTACAAAGATCTGAAATATAATTGTATTTGTAATTGTACTCTGGAATTGTACATTCTGATTCAAATTACAAGGTAATTTTTCTAATTGTCTAAAATATTTTTGGGGAAAAAAAATTCCTTTCATCTTTTTGGTTGCTATCAAATAAAAACGTCCAAATTTCATCCTATCAGTATTAAAATAATGTACCTATAATGAAGTATAGAACTAAGATTTTAAAACACTCAAGTACAAACACTATTTTAAATAACTAAATTAAAGCAAACCGCCTCACCAAACACACACACACACATATACACATACACACGTATTTGTTTATAACACATTACGTTGTTGAAAATAAAAAATTGACATAGCATGGTGGCATTTGTAAACATGGGAGAAGGGATAAAGAAAATAAGAGTAAAGCTTAATCTTGATTTTTCCATGGGTTCCTGGCTATCTTACATTATCCTTTCCTTCTCCCTTCAGTTAATTGCCTCTTCCTGCCAATGATTTTCCTTGGAATTATTTAACTGTGTAGGTTATCTGTAGGGTTATTTTCTGGAAGGCATGCTACTTAGAAGTGGTGGATTATCCTACATTTGGGTATGCATACAAGCACGAATATTTTATGCATGTGGGTGAAATCCTTGCCTCAAGAATCCGCTGTGTACCAAAAGCAGTTTAACTTATCAAGATTTCATGGACACAAGTGGGTTTCATCAGGGGTAAAGCTGTGTCTGGATTAGGACTTGAATATATAGTACCTAAATTTCTATCCATTGCCTTTACTACAAAAAAAATCCAAACTCTACACAAAGTGGTTTTGAGAAGCAAAACATTTGCATTTAGTACAGCAATTAAATTCATAATATCAAGCCTAACTTTAAGTTCCAGTTTTCAAGTTTTTCTTCTCAGCTTATCTGTAGAAATTCTATTACCATAGCTTTGAGCTCTGTGCATTCATTACTGTGAATGGTAAAATGTATATCTCTTTAAATCAATTATTTAAATTATTAAATCAATATGAGGTAGTTTCACCAAAAAGGCAAACTCTTTATCATAAGAATTCATAGTTTTTGAAAATTAGATGAGAATTATCTCCCATTCAATGTCTTAACTAAAAATGAAGGAGATCATATCCAAGATTTCATTATGATCTTTCCAATCTTCTCATGCAGGTAGTAGCATATGATTACTGCAGCTTCTAAAACACTACTTTCTTCCTTCTCCCAGGAATGACTTCCACTGATATTGCTTCATAATATTGCTGATATTAGTCTTGCTTTTAACCCTTCCTCCTTTTCATATCCTCTCAATAAAACCCCCATTTCATTCAGCTCTCTACATTTACCTTAATATTTTACTTCCACATCTCCCCTGATCTCATTATGTTGGCTGTTCATGGAGTGAATGACAGCTTTATGATATGTGAAGAATACACGCACAGTCCTACACAGTAACTCTTGCACTACTAATCCCTCTTCTTGTGATTCCTGGCTTTTTTATGAGATCTCTAATGATATATTCACTGCAACACCAATTCAAGTCCAAAAGCACATTTCCTAGTGAGAAGTCATTAAACCATCACATGAACTACATGCTAGAGCTCCAATAGGTCAAATCAAATACGAGGTAGAGAATGCAAAGCACTTGCATTTGGATTTGTGTAGAGTAGCCCAAAATATTTCATAGAGACAGAAATGTGTATTATCCTTTGGGCATCAAATAGCAAAAACAGTTATTCTGTCCTCTTTCTCTCTCCACTGCACTTGCTTCTAAATGCATACTTAACCTTCAAAAGGAGAGCTCCTGTCACATGACAATGAAAAAAAAATATTTCTTAATCCATCCAACTTGTTCCCTGTACCACATAGTTTTACTTCAGGTCATACTGAGCCATATCAAATTACAAGCTGTCATAGACATTTGCAGGAAGCTGTGTCACGTCATTAGCCAATGCAGACATTCAGGCTAAGGACAAGTTTATATATATACATATGTACACAGAAAGATAACTGGATCTGATCTCCACTGCTCACCCAGATGTGGTTTGATTTCACACAAATCACTCCAGGAATGTACAGATACAGTAGAAAAGGTCCGTGCATCATTTGAAGTTCCTTTGTACCTGTTTGACACTGACAACTTGCCCAAAATCCAGCTTGCACAGAAGTAATATTGTATGTGTGTATCTAACTTCGAAAATTTCATTTTAATGATAGAGACTCTCTTTCCACTCCTTCCTCATATTTGACTTTTCTGCGTTGGTGTCCATGGTGACATTCTGCTATCTGTACATAATGCATGTCACAGCTTCTGTCCATTTTTATAATGGACTCAGGTATTTGAAGTAGTTTCACCTATGTGACTGGCATTATTGCATCTTAATCTCTCTTTACTAACAGAAAAGAAAAAAAAAAAAAAGGACAAAAAATAAGTTTCTGTATATGAGGTATTTTTAGTTTTATTCACTTGGATAAATTCATGAGTTGTAATATTTTCGGAATGGCCTCTGGGGACAGCTGCCATACATTCAATCCATCACACAGGCAAATGAGGATGCAGAGCAATCAGGCAAGTGTTTATACATCAAAATATAATTAGCTAAACTTTCAGAGATGCTGAACTTCTGATGTAGACAGAGTGACCAAGCAGGGAGTGCAGGAAATTTCAGAATCTGAGTATACCAAATTAGAGAATTTTTAAAATTCACATTTCCTCCTGTGTGCCACAGTTCATTTCAAATTATTTCCCAACATATAACTCTGGAGGAATAGTAGAAAACAAAACAAAGAAACCACAAAAACCCGCAAAACAAACAAAAAAACAAAAAAACCCCCAAACCAATAAACAACCCAGAAACCCAAACCAGCATTAAATTGATGCACAGAATTTCATTATTTTATTACTTTTCCATTCATTAGAACATCTTTTCAGAAGATCCAGCATACACACTCAGTGAAGGAGCAACATACAAAGTAGGACTGGCTTGAAGATGCTTCCCAAATGTGAAGACACACCTTGTAGTAATGAGTTAGGTTTAAAAGATCTTCGTAGGCTTATGTCAAAAAAAAAAAAAAAAGAAAAAAAAAAAAAATTCTGATACGATTCTGTAAACACTGGGCAATCTCCTGGCCCCAGTGTGTCAGTGGCAAACAAAGCTTCCAATAGCTTCAGTAAGGTCATGATTACAGATCTAATCTAACACTTCTAATTTGCAGAGTCAGTAAAGTGTAACCTGGAAATGCAAGCTCCAGGTTTACAAGAGTCCCAGTGAAGCTCTGAAAAACGAAGCAGATGTGAATCACTGTGTTGAACTTCATCTGGCATTGGCTTTCAAACATTCCCATGAATATGTAGCAGTAGGGATCCTGGCATACTGTTATAGTCAACACTTAGAGAAATAGTTTAGATCTGTCTTCATGGGATAAAGTAACCAAAATAAAAGGTGCAGCTGCATAAAATCATATTTGTCAGTCCTTAAGTGCAGTAATTTTTAAGTTTCATAAGTATTCCCTAGTGTCATAAATTGTAATAATTCAGCCATGAGCACTGCGAATCACAGACTTGCTAGATAGTTTCTCTCAGAGACACAATCCAGAAATGACTCCCTAATTTCCTTCACTTGTTTTTTCCATCTCCCCAGGAGATAGCTATTTTAACTTGCTTGTTCAGTACACTGAGATCAGAAAACTGGCTGCTAATTACAATGGGTGTTTCAATTCTCAACTTAACTGGCAATCTGGGAAATTAAGCTATGGCCTCATATGTACAATAAGATCAATAAACTATCACCTAGACTGCTGAGAAATTATGTCGGTGTTTGCTGTTATATAGTGCATCCACCCTCTTTTTCCCCTAAATTCTAGTGATCATGTGCTGTTAAATTACACAAAATAGGGCATAGCTATTTCAAAATAAGTTTTACAAATTATCTGTCTTCCATGTTTTAAAGGGGGGGGGGGAAGTGAACATTGAATATGGATGTTTCTGTATGTAAAATAATTGAAAACATTAGAAACGTACAAATAGTTTGGCTTGGGTTTTTTTCCTTATGTGGGATAGCTGGTCCAGGTTTATTGAATGCAACAGAGTTAAGCAAATTCACACAAGTGGCAACAGGGACACACTTACACCGTGACATGTTGTCAGCAGCTGGTGTCTAACACATAAAGAAGAGCTGAGATGAGGAAAAAGCTTCATTATGTTTCTGTTTACATTTTTATAGTTATAGAACAGTCTTTACATATACTTATGAAATCTGTCGTTTTGGGAGGACCTCCTCATGGCTTAGATATAGAGGTAACCAAAATAAATGTGTAACTTCAAACATCTACTGCTTGGTTTTACAGAGGGCAAAAGAAAACAAGAAGAAAAAAAAACCAACCAACACTTAGAAGGCAATACAAAATATCGCATACACAGTTGGAGTGGAATTAAACTTGCAACAGACCATATTTAACCAGGTTAAAAATTAATTCCTAGTACTACTGTCGAACAGTATTTGCAAAGGATTTTATGACTATGGACCAAAAAGGCAAGTTAATCCATTTTCAGTTTTATAGTTTGTGATACTGTCTTGATTTTACGATGTTTTCTGACATCACTCTATTCTGTTAAGATGCTTCAGAATTAAAATCCTTTATTTGCAGTCTGTATCTATTCTAATGCTAAAACCTCAAGCCTCTAACGCTAAGACCATTATCTGATTTTTCCTGTATATCCTCTCTGAAACCTTAAAGCTCTTATATAGTGATCTCTTACAGGCCCACATATCTGTTTAGAGACATGATAGCCTTGACTGAAAAAAATTAACTCCTTTGCTGATAGTCCTCTTTATCACCTATGATGCTTGTGTAACATTATCCATTAACCTAATTTTGGTGCTGTCGTATTTTTTTTTGGTGGGCATCCCTTTTAAGCAAGATTGTCACAGGCATGATTCAAGAGAACAAAGCTGCAAATCAGTCACCAAAAAAGAGAGAAAATTTGCTACTGTGATATTATAGTGCTGTTACACACCTTTCTAGTTTAAATTTTGGGTATGTTCATAGTGTTCCACAACCATAGAGGAGGAACTTGATTCGGTCAGCTATATAAAACTTCCGCTGTATTACAAAATTCTTTCTTTCTGTAATTCTCTATACCTTATAATTATAGCTGGCCCAAGATCTGCTTTTTCTTTGCTTCTGGTTATAACATGACAGCTTGAAGACACAATTGGCATCAAATTGTAGTAGTGAACTGGGCTACATCTGGCTGGCATCCAGTCACCAGCAGTGTTCCTCAGGACTTTATTCTTGGGACAGTTTCATGTGATAAACTCATCAATGACCTGGATACATGAGTTGAATGCACTATTAGTCAATTTGCTGCACATACCAAACTAAGGTGCTATAGACTTTTCTGAGGATGAAGAGAGATGGATCTGACTAGGTTGCAGAATGTGACATCATCACTGGCATAAAATTTCCCAAGAACAAATGCCACATAGAGAGGCAACTGCTGTTTATCACAAAACTTACTTAACTTTGGCTTGCGAGCTTACATGAAGGAAGTTAGTACATAAAACACTGCAATGTATTCAGGAAAATATAACAGGGCAATAAAGAAAAGGCAAGAAAAATCCTAAGCACTTGCACAGAATTCTCATTTGGGCTCTTCAGGTAATTTTGTGATCTGTAAAGCTCAAGCTTGTAGATACTTTGGTGCAGTCTAACTGTACCATTTAAAGCTTCAAAGCTCTCTTCCCTTGCCTTTTTGAACTGTTGCCCACAGTATCTGTAGAAGATACTTCTATTCGAGCAGAACAGAAGCTGATTTGAAGATTTATTGTACAACTGCTTTTAGATGGTAATAAAATTCTTATCAAAGCATTGAGTGTGCAACAGCGTTGTAATAAATAACAGAGCTTTCAGACTCACATCTCCAATTTCTTTGCATTGAAATCCCCATTTATGGTGCCATAACTACCTCTTAGTAGAGTTAATAGATAATTAGATCTTGTTTTGGAAACTGTGTACACTGTTGCCACAGCTCTTAGCACTTCCAAGTGAAGCCAGAGTTTACCCCAGAGCTCAATAATTCAGACTGTCTTCCACTGCATTCATTGCCACAGTAGTCTGCTGTAGGATTTTAGAGGTTGCAATTTGCAGTCCTAATTTGAGCTAAAAACCTTGATGTTTCCACATCCAAAAATGTGGAAATGTTGCTTCTATTCTTCATGTATTTCTTTACTTTTGAAAGGTAAAACTTATTGGTATTCTCAATTTATTAGGTATTCTAAATGAAAAGGTAGAAAAAAATTATTTGTAGAAAGTTTGAAATGGTAAATCCAAACAACATATAGGTCTAATAAAACATTCAGAACTTGTCAAATTTGTAAGGGAAAAGTTAATATCGGACTGTGACCAATAGGAACACTTTTTATATTACTTACTAAGGAAAAGAGCAAAATTTGCAAACTTACTAGAAAATAAATGGGAAGCAAAATTGAACACTTAACTTCACTACCATCCTATCTATTTCTCAAGAACTAGATTTATCCACCTCAGTACAGATTTCTTCTTACTTAAAATCTAAAAATCTGAAAGTAGATCGTGGAAAAAGTAAAAAACCAATCACTATTCTAACAGGTTATGCACAGATAGGTTGTACTGTGTTTCTTCAAGCATTTTAAAATTTGATTAAACTTGTGCCTTTTATCTTCTCACAAATGATACAAAACAATTGTTCTGAATGCTTTAACTTCTTAGGCACAGCCAAAGGAAGGTGTGATTTAGATTTTCCCATGTGTTTGTTTTAAAAGTAACTAACAGGTTTGTATTTCCAGATTTTAGTGGAAGAAAATTACTTGTTTTGATTAGCAATTTTCACTACAAGCTTGTTCACTTTAATTGCTGTACTTTGAATTTTCATAGTAAAAGTGTTTAGTGGCGTTGAAATAACCGCATTCATCCACACTGCTCTTAGAAAAGGATTTTCCTGAAGAAAGAAATATCAATATTAAGACTGGAGAATTAATCAGAAAAAAACTTCAAAGCTAGCATTTTCTAAACTACTGGATCACTTGTCGAATTATAGATTCCCTTCTAACTGTACGCATTTCTGAAACTGATAATTTTTTATGTGCCCATAATGAGTTGAAATCTCTCAAAGAAAAGATGCATATATTGTTTCTGTCTCCACACAGATTCCTGATTGTGTTGTCTGCTGTTACTCTGTTGGGCTAAAATAAATCATGAACTAACTAGTAGTTAGCTGCTTCTTGAACAGAGGACCGGTTTTTCAATTTAAAAGAAGTCTTATTTTTCCTAAGGGTTTATTTATGTGCTTAGAAACTTGCTTCTATTTTTCTAAAGGTTTATTTATGTGTTGGGGATGGCAATTCTGCTGGTGTGTGTATCTGGTAGGCATAGAAAAAGGACACACACACCAGCAGAATTCACCAGAAGTCTGACAAATTCATCCTTCCTGAGACAAGCATACACTGTGAATAAGAACAGTTGAACTAAAATAGTGCAATCCTCATCAAGGAGGGACACCTCCCCCTTTCTTCATATCTGTCCTATGCTCTTAACACTTCTCAATTTCATCAATCTGCCATGGGCAGGGATCTAAGCTGACAGCAAGCTGAAGGTTATTTTATTGCGGTCAGCTTTTGGAATTGGTATGATTACTGAAGTATAACAAAAGTGACAATCCAAAGGCAAAATTTCACTCAAAATCAAAAGTGACAAGCGGGAGCTGAGAGAGTTACTGGTATCCTTGGATTGAGCATAATTACTTATGCCTATCACACTGTTTATTCACATGCCAAATTGTAACAATTCTAGACAGTAGATAAAGTACCATAATTTCTACAAGCATGGAAGTCTTTGGTCTTTCCTGTGGAAAAAACATTTCTGAACTTCCTATTTTCCTTTTTTTGATTTTTTTTGTTTCCTTCCCATTTTCTTAGTCCTGATGACTGGTGCATAAGCTCAGAAGCATCTTAAATGGAGAAAGTAAAAGTAAATGCTACATAAAGCCAGGCTACGTTTTTTCATAGTGAAGCTAAACTCCCACCATTCTGCCATAAGGATTATATGGAAAAGATTTTTGTAGCCTTTCTGTTGAAAGTGTCCTCAAAATAGCAAATTACTCTTCTTGCCTGTTTAAATAAATCAATAAACATAACCTTTTTCTACTTTTGCATACAATGCCACTGGAAACTTGCTTGTTTTGCCAGTTTTTTATCAGTGACTTACTAAATAATATAAGTAAATTCTGGGCTTTCCTGTTCACAAAAAATACATTTGCCCTCTATGTCTGTACGTGCATATGGACACGTTCATTTCAAATTTGACTTAAGAAATAGATTGCCTGAAAACTTACTTCACCTTAACACCTCTACTACAATGCCTGCAGTGGGGAAGCCTGAGTTTTCGTTAATTTTAAGACCCTGGTGATGTTTTTCAGTCATCCATATCAGACTTGGACACACATCAAACCTCTATCACCTACTCCTCTTCCAAAAGAATAGATCCAATATCTGGTACTAACCTGAAAGAGAGATACCCACCTTTGTTATAACAAAGGCCATTCATTACATTTAAGATGGAAAGAGTTCAGTTGTAGGTCTCCATGCTTCTGCTACTTTTTGGGACTTAGGCAAACAACTGAGTACCAGACCTCATGTTAGTCAGCAATAGCTCAACTCCTTCCTTTTATTATTTTAGCCTTAGAAAGACAAATATACAAGCAAACTGCAGAATTTGTCCTTGTAAATTAGTCTTCTTAGCATTCTATCCAGCACTCTATCAGTGTGGCTTTATGACTTTATTGTCATAAAGTGTCATATAATATGACATAACTACATAATGACATATAATGTGACACAAGACAATACAGTGTCTTGTTACTAGTGTGAAGACACTGGCAAGCAGACCAGGGTTAATGATTTTCTTGACAATGGTGCCAGTTGCTCTGAAGAACTAACGGGGGGGGGGGGGAAAGTTGAAATGCTTATTGGTCTCCAAAATTTTATGAGATTTCTTTGAATATAGCTATGGACTTTTGAAGAAAGGAAAGAATTTTGGTGTGGTTTCTAACTTTCACTATTTTTTATGACACAGACATGCACTTTAGACTTGTGCAGGTTTATAACCCAGTTTTCAGTTCCCTTTTTTGCATTTGGGATTTTAATTGACATAAAAATGTACTGCCTTTTAAAAAAGGTTATTTAGTATTCGGTCACAACTGTTTCTCATGCCTGCTTGTTCTTTGATTTCACATAAATACACTGAGCTGTAGTTTCATTTGAAACATACAACAGGTAAAATGTCAGTAAACTAATAAACAATCTGGAAAGAAGTAACAAAAAATGTCATAAACTCCCATTGGAAGTCCTAGAATTGCACAAGCAAAAGTAGACACAGCCAGTTACTAAAACTCACACAAAAAATTGCATTAAACTTCAGAAAGCCATGATAATAATAATAATAATAATAATAATATATTCCTATTTTTAACTCATTAGGACATCTGCGTTTTAGTAAAAGCAAAGATCCATTGTGTCTGATTTTCAGAGGCAATAATACTGAGAATGTGAATTTTGACTATTTGATGAGTACTTGTTTTCATTTATGCCCAAATACAATCAATTCAGTCAGAAATAGAAAGATGTGTTGACCAGGTGCCAGCCAAGTGCTGCAGTCAGAAAGTTGGGCAGGTATACTCATGGCCAGATACAGTCACCTGAAATTACTAAACAACTGTCATACTGTATAGTCACCCTCCTTCCCAAGTATTTTCTTGCACTGACACAGAATCTTTCATTTCCTGCTGTTCCTGTTGGATTCATATTTATTATATTTTTCTTCTCCTTCTATGGTATAGCAAAATGTTATTACTTGCACCCTACCAACATAGAAAGTCTAAATATGATTCCCAAACATACTTTTATCTATGCTTAAAAGGGGAAACAAATACTGCTTCCAGTGAAATCAACACATGAACACACCAACTGATGGAGCTGTAATTAGGCTTTTGTTTCTCATAATTTCTCTAAACAAACAGGTTTTACTGCTGGTCCTTGCCTCAAGCATCTGCTCAGAATTCAAAATTTTCCTTATCAGCTTCTCCAGACAACAAAGTTTTTTCATAGGAAATGTCAGTCCTTTAAACTAAAGCATATTGTACTAGAAACATATGTTATCAATGCTTTCCTAATAATTTTCACAGGGTATAGTTTACATTGGCTGCATTCATAGAATTATAATACATCCTAAGTAAGTGATTAAGTGTAGCTAAGATGTATTTTGAAAAGTTTTATCTGTGTTTACATAACATAATTTCATCTAGGGATTATCCAATTAATACCACAGTATAATATTACAGATTCTGATGCAATGACAGTTGAATAATAAAATGGGATACATGCCTGGTGTATACAGAAAAATACAGGAAATTGCTAGGTACATATTCGCTTCATCTATGAATATTACACATCTGCTAGTAATTTATCTAGAAACATATCTGAGACTTTCTAGTTACTTTGCATGACGGACTATGAAGAAATGTGGTCCAGTCTTAGACGTTATGCTGTGGTTATTAGTGTTAACAGTCACCCTTGCTTCAGAGAAATACCAAAACTGAAGATCGTTTTGCCAAGTTTTCAGCAGAACCACTTTTCTTAAATAGTAATAACAACTTCAGCTGTATTTTGTTGAGCTGTAGCTGCTCATATACATGGATCATACTTGATTTTTCAACTTTAGGCCAAATAGCACTTTGAGAAACAAATTTGCAACTAAAAGATCTTAAAGACACTACTTTTGTGAGACAAGGCTCGTCAGGATAAGGTGGCCTTCATGACCCAGCCTTAGATTATAGAAATTTATCATAATCATTAGCAGATTCAACATAAATAATGGTACCAGAGCAAGAATTGACAGTGATTGTTCAAGAGATTCATAATTTCTGCTTTATAAACTGACACAAAGATTATTGGCAGGAAAACAAAAGCAGAGATAGAATGCAACAGTTACAGCAGATGAGATTAAATATTTTCTGGTATTAATTGACACTGGGTAACCACCTACAAAAATCAGTGACAGGTGACTACATAAGAGCTACTTAGCAAGACTTCCTGTTATCTCAGTTGCAAGATTTAAGGTTTTGCTGTTCCGTAAGACAAGAAAAAAAACAGGAGTTCAACCTACCAGTCAAGGGACAGAGGCTTTGGCCAGTAAAGCAGGTGACTTTGAAATACCTTTTCAATGTTTTCTCTGTCCCAACCTAAGTTAAAAATTATGAATACGTTAGATATTGCATTGAAAAATGCTGGGTGACTGTACTATGGGCTGTTCAGAAAGAAAACATGCAAGTGAGGAAAGGGGATCTTTTTCTCCCATCACGGATTACAAAGAGGAGAGAGGAGGAAAAAATGTTTTTTTAGAAAAATCTAAAAGGCAGATGCTCATGCTGCTTCTTCTCTGTACTTCTCCTATCCAATGTACCCTCCCATTTGTACAATTCTGACCACGATTTGCTAAAGAGCAGTTTTCAAATAGCTGAAGATACACATTTTTAATGTTTTCTACACAAGACTTCCCTGAAATGTAATATTTTTTAGAATTTAATTACAAATTTCTGATTCCAGTAGCAGCTAATGGACCAAACCATGAGAAACAAGGACAAAATTACTATATTTATAAGGGGAGGCATGGAATACTGTGCAGTTAGCATTTTCTTAATATAAAGTACAGAAATGATGGATTTCAAAGGTATCTGCCTTGCAACACTCCACTCTACCCTCACCCTGCAAATGTCTTTTACATACTACATATCAACATAAAAAATTTTCACAAATGGTGCACATCAGCCAGTGCAATGGTTGTTCTTTAAAGCATCAGGGCTGCCTATCACTTATCACACATCTATTACTTAAAAGCAAAATCCAGATTGTAAGTCAGGTAGAATTGTTAAAACATGGTACGCTTATGACAAAATGTTTCTAAGAGCCATGATAGCAGTCACATAGCAATAGATGTGACCAATCCTAGTGTGAGACATCACAATTCTTTGCTATGACATTATGAAGACCTACAGTCAGAACTAGATTATTTGCTAGTCTGTATCACTTTGAAAATAACTGGAATTTTTTACCTGAAAAGCCTCTTGCAAAGCAAGTCTGCTGTCCCTGGAAAAACATCATGTTGTGTTGACCATAACAAGGTCTCTAAGGTCTCTGCCACTTTTCATTAAATCAGTCTCCTGTGTCTCAGTTTTCATTTGCAGATGAGGAGAAAAAAGTAATGTATAGATGCATAAGTGGGTTAATTTCCATAAGAACTGAAGTGAACAGTAAATTGAATTTTGTTTCTTTCACTGTTCAAGAAAAAAGACAAGCATACATGGCAATCCATGGAGATGTAGTGCTTCTCTGAGTAAGAGAGACTATTTGGTCTGATAGATTGCTTAAGTACAGGAAGAGACTCCAATTAATTAAAACAGCTTTGGGATGAAAAGGATAAGAAATCCCAGTGAAGATTAGCAAAGCTGAAACAAGAACAGCATGCAGTAAGGTATGGGCTGTATGGGAGTTTAACATTTTTAGCCTGAGCCAGAAAGATTGAGAATAGAAACTACACAGAAAGGGGAGAGTCAAGTAAAGTGCATGTAAAATGAGAAAAGAGCCCCCCCACACCCCCCAAAAAACCCCCCAAACCCACCAAAAAAACCCATTCAAAAAGAAAAATAATAAAACACGAAGAAGAAAAAAGTAAATGTCCCAGCTATGTTATTGTGAAGTTACTAGGTGGCATAGTGCACCAACAATATGGAAAATAGGAGCCTATTCAAGGAAAACAGGAGTAAGATGCTACAGTGATGACAGCAGTGCAAACATTTGTTTCAAATTTATGCACTAATTTAGCATTGGAGGATTTCCCTGGTCTCTTGTATCCAAACACAGTTTATATACCTACACTATAAAACAGGAATCACTTTTATTCACTAGAGTATCTGCATAATGACCAAACTCAAAACAATGTTAGATATTAACAACTTTTAAAACTATTAAATCTGCTTGTATACCATTTCTTGGGCAAGAAGTAGCATTCTCAAAAGAATTAATAATTTTGCTGCATGCAAAATGGAAATAGTGAAGACAATCATTATGCTACAACATAATAGCATAGAAAGAAAACAATCCCAGCTTTGAAAAAAAAACCCCACCACAACTGAACTATTTGTTATATAAATTGTTTTACATAATTATATAAATTATTTTGACCTTTCCTGGAAAAAACAGAGGAGAAAACAAAATAATGGAGTGTTTCTCCTAACTAATAATACATTCACATACATGTTAAGTGAGAACAGTAAAAAAAATTGTCTCTTACAGTTTTTTGTTGTTTTCTATTTCTGTCCTCGATGAACAGAATGGTTCATATTTGTGAACTTGGACCTTTATATACAAAAGGTTCATCTCAGCAAAACATATTTAAAACAAACCCTTTTTTTCGACAAATTTTCCAAATATCTTGAATTTTAATCTAACAGAAATCACAGCCTGAATAGATATGCATTCCTCAGAGGCAATATCTTGCACCAGAGGAAATTAATATTCCTCTTTATATACAGAATAATAATAAAATGATTCTTGATATTCCTTGTTCCATAGACAAGTAATCATTCACTGTTCACTGTAGCAATGTTTTACTAGAAATAAAAGCTGCATGTTCATGTAAAATCTAGCAAAAATGTAATTGATACTGTGTAAAACCAAATAAAAATAGATTCTAATAAAATGTGGCTACTGCTTTTCCAGCTCAGATTTCCCTTGCAGGTATCAAATATGAAGTATTTCTCACTTGAGTTTCCCACTGGGCCAGTTCATAGATGAAATCTAACAATAGATATTAAAGGTATGATATTCTAAAAATTCTGTATTTCTGATTTCCAGAGGTAATTTGAGGGCCATCTTTGAGTTAAATACACTGTCATTTTACATCTTATCAAAGCAACCCTGTAGTTTGGATGGATACAAATAATGTCAGTGTTCTTTAATGGAGAAGAGCTGTAAGACTGGATTTGAACATTTCTAATAGTATAAAATCAAGATCTGGAACTGACTTTCCCAAAGACTATCATTCACATTTATAGGCAATTAAAAAGCTGTTGGGAGGGTGAACTAGAGTCTCAGTTTTGATCCACTTCTTTTTCTAATATGGATTTTCTCCTCATCTATGTTTTTTGTTTTTTGTTGTTTTTTTTTTTTATTATTTTGGTTCATTCAAAGTTCTCATCAATGTAATTGTTTTGTCTTCTGGTTGTTCAACCACTGTTACCCGTTGGCTTTGATGATTCTCTATTCAGTCCCCTCTGACCCTGTACAGACCCTTACATCAGGCCTTGCTCCCATTGCACAGCAAGGATCTGTGTATTTGCGTCGGTGCATACCCCCACTTCAACTCCCTACAGAGCCTATTTCCATCCTTCACAGCACTTTAGTCACAGAAACTGCAAAACGTGGGGCATGGCACTGCCATCTCAGTGATGAATTCAGCCTTTGACTTCCTTCTGTTTGTTTGCCTGGTGTAAAGCAATGTGTGATCTAAGGAAAAAAAAAACAAACATAGCTAACAGGTTTTGATATCAAGTGATCAAACTGAATTAGACCTTTTTATTGTAGACTAGTTTTGGCTTAGTTATTAGTCTAGTACTTTTTTCAGTTTTCAGAAATAAAGGTATTAATTAATTTGTATCAAAATTTGTATTTAAAAAATTGTATTAATAATCACACTGGTTTCCTGACTTACTTCAAATATAATTCAGTGTGTACATTAACATTAACTTTCCCAGTGTGTTTTGATACATATTTTTCAACTTGAAACTCCACCTGTCAGGAGACTTCACCCTGTGCCTGAATTATATTTAAGAGTCTCGAGGACATCTTGTTGAGGACATTGAGATTCCGACTCAGTTGAATAATTTTGCAACTATAAACATTTCCATCCATTTCCTCAGGACATTAAGGATCTAGCTATATCTACACATAGCACTCATTCTCCAATGAGTTCTTCAAATATCCAGGCATTTGTATAAAGAGGTCTCAAACCCTGATTTGTGTCTCCATCTCGTACCTTCCAGGGACAGTGGACCAGTGCACAAAAGGAGTGACCCAGATACTCACAGGGACATGTGACTGAATGAAATCACCAAGATATATGTGAAGAGACATGGATCATGGGAAAACTGCACAGAAAAGAGCTGCTGCTCGACCCACTGCCAAGGCAATGGGCTTTCAAATGACACATTTCTCTCTACCCCCCGTAGAGAAACATCAAACTCCAGAAAAAACACAGCCCTTGAATGAACTTGCATGTAAATAGTACAATTTTATACTGAAATGAATAGATGCTCTGCAATAAAAAGAAGACAGAAGAAGGAAAAGAGGATTCTTAACACTTCATTGTCATTTGCCATCTGGTTGAATATAACAAAGAAGGCGGCTTTAACACAACTTGAAAAGTCCAAATTCAGTCACTAAAATATAAAACAGAAGACCTCTCTAAAACTGCAACTACTCTCATTTTTTAGTTGCTCATCACAGAAGAAACAAAAATCCTTTTTATTATGCCAGTTAAAGTGATTAAAAATTGTTGATCACAAATGTCTGGTAATGGATTGCTTATAAATGTTTTGTTTTGGTTTTTTTTTGAAACAAAAAAAAGGTGAAATAATTTTATTAGGATGCAAAGGAAAAACAAGGAAATTTTTAAAGCAAACTTTTAAAGCCTATTTTCAGTTGAACTTGGGGATATTTTGTGTGTCATGATAATTGTGAGCTGACAAAAAATGGTATAAAAAACCACAGCAGGGGGAGGGAGAAGGAATAAGAAATTTTTCTTCAACCTTCTGACTGTAACATCATTAAGAAACACCAGAGTAACACTCCTAGAAAGAAAGCAACTGTCTGAATCCTGTAAATTTTTTCCATTCCTGTTGAAAGAAACCTTGTCACATACTATTATTCATGAATGTGAAAAGATCCATCTTCAGCTATTTTTATTTTTTGCTCTTGCTGTTTCTTTTCAACACTTAACAGTTTTGCTCTGGAAGTAACACTTCACTTTTAAATGTTGACACCTTACAGTGTATCTTTTAAGAAGTAAAAGTACAGTTTATCTACATTTCTGTGTCATTTCAAGCAGAAAGAAACTGAGAATTAATTTAAAGGTGTCAGAAGCTAGAGGCTAGAGGCAGCGTTTCATCAAAGCTTGGAATTTGCCACAAGAAAAATTATTCTGAAGTCAGGTTTTTCCCCTCCCATAAAAAAACAAAACCAAAACCAAAACCAAAAAAAAAACGAACCCCAAAAACAAAGAGAAATGGGTTCTTTTAAGGACTGTTCTATGGTTCAAGAAATGCATTATTCTCTCTCTATGCCACAGAAATAAAGAGAACTTACAAGAAGGGAGAGGTCAGGAATTATATGTCTAATATATTGAAGCAAGATAATCAGAAGACAACTACAGAAAACAATGTTCCTGTCAGCATTGATGAAGATAGGAAATTGGTATTTCCCATTAATTAACAATACAACATGAATCAGTAATGACGGTTGCCAATGAGAGGCATTAGTAATGGTTACAGGATACTAATGCATTATCTGAGAATTAAAATCTTAAAATACATATGAAGAGTCAAATTTTACCACTTTAGCCAGTGTGGGTAAAAGCACATGTAAATTGAACTCCATGACAAGCAGGCATATAAATACATACTTTGAAATAAAAGTCTTTCATGGAGAAATGCGCATGAAAGTGCACTACACACAAATAATTAACAAGTACTGTAAACTTATATTGCCAACTGTAATAAATTTTAAAATACCTAAAGTTTGATACATAAAGAAGTTTGTGATAGTATCATGTGAAAAAGATAAAGGTAGATCTGAATGGCAATAGTATTTTACTGCATTAAAAAAAATTACAAATTAAGGTCTTACTGAAAAGGATTGGACAAAGTGATAAGATAAAATATTACTTTATTTCTTTGCAGTCCCTGTTCCGTGCTTCCAGGTTTGGTCCCAGTTTACTCAATGCCATTATGTGGCAGCAAACCCTGCACAGCCCACCGGGACTTTCTGCCTCTCCCTAGGATGCGAGACTGAGATTACTCAGGACACCTCTCTTTAGTGCCCACTCTTTCAGTGAGATCACCCCTGTTCATATTTCTTTAAATAACATTACTGCACTGGAAACAAAGTCGAGTTTAAAAAACAGATGACCCTCACAATACCTGAAGAAGGACCAGGTCTTCGATTAAAAATACTGTTAGTTTTGCGATGTCCTTGTCTTTTTGAACTTTAGGACTAAAATGTAGGGTTTTATACTTGTGACTCCTTAATTATTTCCATTATAAATTTGCATAGTTCTAAGATTGAGAAGTCTGGGGTTTTTTTCCTTCTCTGTGAAGAAAATAAATTTATGTTTAAAGTCTCATATTTCATGCCTAAAGGAATTTTATTATCCAGGGGAAAATGTGTTCATAAAAGACTGTTTGAAAATATTCTTTGGCAGAGAGTTCACATGAAGTTTTGCTAAGTTCTTCCATTTTCACCTCTTGCCTGTGTGATAAATGTTATATTTGTATTTTTTATTTGTAATTAATTTTGAAGGTAAGCCTATTCCAGTAACCTCAGTATATATTTCTGTTTTAACCCCCTGCTTTTACATACAAATTTTTCTACAAGTATGGCAGTTACATGCCAAGGGTTATGGAAAGTTAATGCTGTCATGCCTTCTTTAATACTGTGATCTTTTGACTTCTGGGGACCCTAAAAAAAGCGCTGAATATTTTCAAATGACTGTTAGAAAATCTTGTTTCATTTTTTCAAAAAAAAAGAAACATATATGGACATTATGGCCTGGACATGAAAACAAGATGGCACTGCTTCAACATGATTTTTTTATTGTTGTGTTTATATCCTCAGCTACTTAAAAGAAATATATAGGTGCCTTATCTTAGCCAAAATTCAATTATTTGAAGCATTAGTGTTATTGAACAGTTGGAAAACTGACCTTGATCAATAAAATCAGCTTTTGCTAAATTCTGGATGACATGTGCTTTCAATGCCAAAATATTAGGTACTAGAAATAGGTATATGTAGTAAAGAAGGTAAAGCAAAATTACGATACGCTAAATCACTTTGATTTTTAGACGCTCATTTCTCCAAGTCTTTTCATTTGGTTTAGTTTCCTTAGTTTTTCCCTGTGTGGATCAAGCTGTTAATTGTGTTTCAACACAGGAAGCAGCACATTAAAGCACTGTAGTCAATAGTAGAGAAGTTTTAAGTGCATTGTCTGAGTACTTGCTGTCTCTGTCTCGACAGGCTTCTGAAAATCCATCTCTAAGGGCCTCTCCACTCTAAAAGGAGACGAGGCAGCACAAAACTGACTGAAACATAACTGAATTCTTCCAGTCTCAAATAAGGAAAATAACTACATCAAAGTCACACCAACACATCTTCGTGAGAGAAGGAAGAATTAAGTACAAAGATCATTTCAAGGATACACATCCTAGATCCAGAAAAACCTTGCGAGTGAAGGTAAATTGTGTCCACGAGCTACTGACAAAGTGGGAAAAATTGTAGTCTTGATGACAATTGGCCTGCAACAACTAGAAACAACTGGGTACATCAAGAATAGACACTTCTCACCCATTTTCCTTTCTAAATTGTTGAACACAGAGCTACCATAGAACAGACTACAATTAAGATATTTTCAAATATAAATTATAGTAAAAACAATAGTGCAGAGAAATCGCATGCTATACATACAGCTCTTCAAGGAAAGAGTCAAACAGAAAATTTTGCAGAAATGCAACCTTTCACTTTTTTGGGGAAGGATATGACTGAAGGAAATGAAAGACTTCAGAATGTTTTATGTGAGTGTCAATACTTATAAAAGACATAACTAACCTCAGCCTGCTGAATACAATAATCAGAGCACTGTCAGAAAGCAGATGGGTTCCTTTAATGCTATACTGATTCTTTCTGCTTGTTAAGCATTTATTTATGCAAATATTTCTACAAGTTAAAATATTAATAATTTAACATAAGTGTGTGGCCACTAGAGGTAACTTGAACATGTGATAAGACAGTCTTCTAATACATATTTGAATTTTAAAAGATGGTGCTATAATCAATATTTTATTTTTATTTTCTATTCAGCAGTAGAAAAAAAAAAAAAAGGAAAAAAAAAAGAAACCTGGCTTTATTTCCAAATGTATTTTACTTTCTATTTTTATTTTTGATCAACTGGACTCTAAATACATTTTACCTGGGTTCCAATGCAGCTGCACAAACATTTGAAAGAAAATTTCTATTTATTAGCATAACGATCCCATAAACTATTTCTAACAATAATAACATTAAGACCAAAAGTGTTTGATCTAAATAGGTTTGTCTCAAATGTATGCATTCCGTCTGTAATGAAGAAGGCTTTTGGCCTTTCTGGATACCTGGGCATGCTGCTGGTTCATATGCAGCTGGCTGTCAATCAATAGCTCCAGGTCCTTTTCCGTAGGGCAGCTTTCCAGTCACTCTTCCCCTCACCTGCGGCCTTGCATGTAGTTGCCAAGGGCAGGACCAAGCACTGACCATTGTCAAACCTAATACAATTGGCCTCAGCCCATCAACACTTCTGCCCAACTTCGGATCACCTGCAAACTTACTGAGGGTGTACTCACCTCTCCTATGACAGAAAAAAAAAATATTTTAACATATTAAAACAGCTACAACTATACATTTTATCTAACAATGGGATCAAAACGACTTAAATTATTATATAAGTGATACAGATAGCCATGATAACACAGTAGACCCAAGTTTACAGTCAACGCCATCACCAATCAGGTCCATCTTAGACAGTCTCCAGAGAGCATCAGGAAACTGGCTTAACATCACATCCCCTCAGATGAGAACTGAAGAGAAGTTCAGACAAAGCAAATCTGAGAGGCACCAGTCTGGAGGGCTTGCAAACCCAATACCAAGTTTATAGCCTGATAGCAGAAGCAACAGCACTGTATTGCTGTATGACAGCAACATGTCACTGTATGACAACAACATACTTGATCATATGCTAGTTTTTTGTGGATATATTTTGTTCACCACCAAATCATAGTTGTTCCACTGAGACTAAAGCTTTAAAAATTTCTTCTTCAGATTACAGAATATGATGTTTGTATGCCACAGTACATTTGAGAAATAGCCAGATTGCTGTTCAGGTGGTTATTTGAAAAATAGGATCACTGATGTAGGCTACAGACCATGGATCAGGAATTGAACATAGCTGGAAGTACTAGGAGGCACTCTTTGGAAGCTCCTCAATGGCAAGTTCAGCTCTGCATAAGTCCAACCAAAACCTGCACCTAGAGGGCTCCAAAGATCCTGTAAGTAAGACGGGGAAAAAATTTTAAACCTGCTATAGCTAGAGGTTGTTAAAAGTTCTAGAGAAATAATCAGTGGGTTTTGCCTATAGTTGAGGATGAAAATCTACAAATTTTAAGCAAATGACTTATTGGAAGATGCTGGGCAGCTTATGGAACCCATTTACAAAAAGGGTGTAATTGCTACTCTGTAGCAGTAAACAGCACATGATGTTCCTTTAAGAACTTTAGGATTAAAATTCCTAAAGCAGCATTAAAACTAAATGCTAAATCTAACTACTAGATGTAGTATGTTGAAGGAAAAGAAAAGTATACAGAAGGTTTAGTTGTTACTGAGCTTTACCTTTATGAAAGTGAACAAATTAAATGACTGCTAGTTGAGATGTGCTGACTCAGAACAGAATTCAGAGTGCATTGGATCTCTCCATTTAAAAGCCGTCAGATAAGAGCCACTAGGGATAAGGGCAGCGATCTTGATATTTTCTATCCACTGAATACCACAAGAATCTACCAATTTTTTTTCTTCTGTACATCTGTGTTTTCCATGCTTAGCTTCCTTTTTTCCTCTATAATAAGTGTTTTGAATGCCTTTATATAAAGAATTGCAATGAGAGCCATGCATCTTCCAGGTATCATGCCCAAACATCAGGGCAGTAACAAGAACCTACTGACCTGTATGTTTCATTGTATTGGCAAAAAAACCCCCTATTCAGTCACCAAGTCAGACACCCCCTGACAAAATTCAGTTCTTTACTGAAATTCTTGATCTAAAATTCCAAAATGTAATGATAACTGGGCTTTTGTTTAATGACTTAAAAAGTAGTTTTAAGAGGAATATGTGTGCTTTCTTGTAGCAAAGCAGTCTTTTTCCAAAAGTGTATAAACCCCTAAACTTTATGTGGGTTTGTGTCCCTTCAGGGGCTCTGTAAGTTAGCCAACAAAACTGAAAAACTGGATCCACACAGATATTGGGCATTAGACTCCAAGCTTCAATCCAAGGACTCCACCATAAAGGCTGTGCTAAAATGAAAGCCATTTGTATGGCTTCTGAGGATTCCCATATTTACTATTGCATGAGTAAAATAAAATGTTACTTTACAGAATTTCTTTTAATAGGGATCACATTTTTTTTTCTGCTTAAGCATATTTCTAGATCTGCCTTTCCCAGGAACTGAGAAATAATTTCCTCTGCATATCAACAGCATCCTGTAGTGCCTTCCAAGTTATTTTTTTGTGGATTCTGTCCAGTCTAATCACAAATGAGATCTTATGAGGTATGAATCCAAAGAAGGCTGTGGGTGTCTTTACCATTCACAGAATGTGGGCAGTGGGCATAGATATATTCATGATACAGATGATTATGATTGGCTGACATTTGGTAAGTGCCTGTGGATAGGATGGGTTTACTATTAATCATCTATGGCATGATTTAAAGGGGGGGTTCTATGAGTCAGTACACTTTGATTTGTAAAAATCTGAACCTTTGTTTTTAGGGCAATCCTTTCTAAATTAATAACTTGCTAATATTTAGAGCTAAGAATTGCCTAAATTATCTTGTGTGGTCACATAAGCGATCAAATGTCTGCATAGTGATAATTTGAAAATTTGCCATTCTGCTATAGGTAGAAAGTTGTAACTGTATCTGCTAGACTAGTATGTAGTAGGGCAGAGCCAAACCCTAAACATCCTCTGTATTCTTGCTATAAGCTGGCTTTTGTTTGCTGGGTTTGGAGTGTTAGGTTTTATGGCTGAATTTTTTGAGAGAGATATTTCACCAATGTTTCTATCACTCAGTATGAAAGAAAAATTTCCAAAAATGCAGTACAGCCCCAGAAGCTGTAGCAGGTATCATCTCTACCTATATGACCAATAAGCAACTTTTACTGGCACTTTATAATGTTAGCATTGTAGTGATAATTTATGTAATGACAAATTTAATCTTTTTGGCTGTATCATTCTGATTTCATTAGCTCTGCATGCTTGCATGCCTACCAAAATGCTGAACAACAAAGGGGACTCCTGATACTTATAAATCACTGTAACCTAACATAGAAAGCATGGTTTAAAAAAAAATATACAAGAAAAAAATATTTTAAAAATTATTTTCCATATGAATTTGTCAGTTTTGATAACATCTTCAAAAGAGATTTGAAGTTTTGGCTAAAATTAAGGAGCAAAATTACTGTTTCCATACCCTCTGGGGAAGGCTCTGCATATCTAGTTATCTTGTGGGGGATCTACTACTGTTTTTCCACATTTTAAAAAATTATATACTGGTACTGAAGAGAATAAGTTACTAATTTTTAATAACATCTGTGTATTACAGAAAATGGTGATCACTATCTAAATTAACTTAGTGTTTCTATTTAAATTCAAAACACTTCAGCAAATCTAAATACTAATAAGTGAATTTATGCTTATGTTACATTAATCCTTAGTAATGCAGACAGAATTTCAGTAAGGAGTACTGGAAAGATGTAAAACATACAAATATATAACTTAAGCATTTATAAGGAAAACCTGATGGTATAAAAAAATTGTATAAATATTTTACATATTGATTCAGCTAGTTTATAAGTAACAAACTTGACTTGTTAAAATTTAATTCAGTACAAAATACCAAAATTCACTGAATAAATTATAGGCAACACAATTCATATGGCTGTAATTGCATGTCACTACTCAATGTTTGAAAAGAATATTTTTCTGTGCTGGTATTGAATTAGTAATGAATTAATTTCTGTAGGTTTTCTTTGTTTAGTTTCATTGTTAAAACTAATTGTCTGTGTTGAATTGGGGCTTTGACCTTTGTAGTCAGTTCTTACAAAGAAGATCATAGTCTGACTATTAAGACATGATTCCATACTCAAAAATAACAGCATCTTTACCTAGAAGTTTGCCCAAATTTTAACAGCAGCAAATGAAAATGAAAAATTAGCAGATAGCTGCTGTGTTTTCATTCATTTGTATAATCAAATGATTATGATCCTGAACTGTGAAAATTAATAAAAGAAATTAAAAATGCTAAAGAAAAGCTATGACACATTGAGTTTGGACAATAAGGGGTTTTCAGTATAGGATAAACAGTGGCAATGATGCAAGGTTGAAACAAAGTGAGAATAATAAAACTGCCAAGAAGGACACAGAAGAAAAATGTTGAGCAAATACTTCCTGTAAATTGTTGTTAAGTATGATGCATCTTCTTTCCACAAGTTCATTATTTTCAATTGAAGATAGATAGAAAATGTATCATATGGATTAACATTAAGAAGTCAAATAAGAAATGCCTCAAAGAGTCATCAAAGTGTAGCTGAGGGTATATATACTGATACATACTGACATATACTGATGTTATGAAGATTTTGTAATAAATCTGGAGAAGGTATTGAAACCCAAATCAGTGAATAAATATGCCAGTGTTCATGACAAAGCCAATTAATCAGTGCAGTCTGACAAGTCTTCAAAAAAAAATGCTTCCAGTAAAATAATTCTGTTTTTATCCTCTGATGTTTGGTCTCAGTTTAAAAAACATATATAATATATATACACACATAAAAATATATATGAAATTGTATAGCATTTCAATTAAAGCTATATAAAGATGCAACATCAAAAGACTACCTTTGAACAAATTACAAATCACCTAATAAATAATTCTCAAATGTAGTTTCCAGTAAGGAATAACACAAGAACTACTCAGATTTCACAGATATTAAAACAAGGCATCTCAATACTTAATATTTTTACTGATATCCTTGACAATTAAACTTTATCTTTGATGAAGGTAGCACTGCAATTGCTTTATCTGGGATCTAACTATTCTGGGTTCTTGAATAAGTTCATTGTTCCACTTTCAACAGTTTATAAGATCTGTGACTTTTCCAAGACACGAAGATTGTAAAAAGTGGTTTTATGTTCATGACTCATAAGAAGTCTTGTAAAGAAGTTATTATGGCCACTAGTAACATACTGTTGAAGTTGTCCCACAAAATATCTACTGATATCACATTTTATCAACCCCTAAACAATCTTTATCGTTTTATTTTGTGATATCCATATTTATGGATATGCTATATGTTTAACTGCTATGTTTATATATATAATTAACTGCTGCAGACATATCTTGCCTTCATAGATAACATTGACCCTGTAAATTATAGCCATAATGTTAGATCTTGGCTTATAATATGGATTAAAAAAAATAAAATTCTCCTTTTCTGGGGGCTTTGCAAAATCAGATATAGTAGAAACTGTACCTGGGGTTTACTCGCTCCTACCAATATTGTCTCCTTTGCTGAAATAATTCTGCATAGAGTTTAACTTCAATGTGACACACAAAGGAAGTTCTGAAACACTGCAAGCTATTTGAAAACAAAATTATTCCTCTACAATCATGTATAATCTTAATAGCTTTATTTGTTCCCTACTCATATTAATTTGCACCCTAATGCATAAGCATTAATGTTTAAGCTCTTTTGTGCTAGGTGCTATATACAGGCCATAACAAAAGGTTTCTGCCTGAAGGGGTGTGCAGTTCAAGACTTTCACCTTGCAAAGACTCACTCAGATCAGTTTTATTAACTGTGACAAGAGTGACAACAGTGTACAAACCTGACCAGCTCATCTAACTTTTTTACTGAGGAAATAGTACCAGGGATCTCAGCGGACCTGCTTGCAGAACAGTCTAAGTTTCAGTATCACAATATATTATTGACAGATCAAGATCATACACGTGGTGTTTCACGCCTATTGCACTGTCAATGATTTGTGCTTTTATCATGAGTGTGTTGTCAGGCAAGAACTGCTGTGAGGTGAATTAATGTTCAAAGTGTGTCTGACAGGAAACTCACCAATAAAAGGTAACTCACAATCTATCCAATACCGATTCTCATACCACTGGTGTATAAAACCTTTGTCCTGATATTCATTCTTTAATCATAACATGCAGATTGTACACCAATATTTGCTTCTGAATATGGCCTCATTATATTTAAATTAATCTTAATTATAAAGTGGAAAGCAAACTGAAACTTACAAAATGTAACCACCTGACACTTTCCATAAATTTTTCTCTATCAAATACATGTATGTAAAGTGAGTAACATCCATTATGGGTTATAACTATAAGTAGTAAACTGTAGTGCTGGAATGTTTTAGCAGAACAATTTCATGTTTGAACTTCTACTTTAGGATTTATGACAGAGAAATCTCAAAACATATGTTAATATTATATTGTTTTATGATAAGTCTACTTATCTACTACTACTTAACTACTTATCTACACATCTACTTGTGTTTCATAAAAGATACAAAAGAATGTGTCACTAAGCTGAAGTCTGTAAGAACTTGTGTGTATATATCTATTAAAGTATATATGAATCTTTAAAATCAATATTAAAACTTATGTCATATCAGTAAATTGAAACACCTGTCAATCTGCTATCCAAATATTCTAATTGGAGATAGAACAAAAAGAAAGAAAAAAATACAGTTTCATTTGCAATTTCATTAGTGTGAAACCACTGAGAATTTTGAATAGCAATTTTTCACAGAGAAAAATAGTCAAGTGGTACTTAAAATAAGCTCTCAACAGGAAAAGGATAGATATACTTTGCAAACTCATGAAACATGAAATATTAAATATTAACAAATATTACATTAAAACTAATATTAGATTTTGTGGGTTTATGCAGTAGCAAAACCAAAGGTAGTTTGACATGAAACAGTTCAAGATACATTATGTTTTTTGATCAGTACAAATATGTAATGAGCATTTTATCATTTTTAAGACATGGATTATGTTTATTATGACTGGGAGAAAATTTACAGTGAAATAACCAGCCTGTGTCTGAACTTTTGAAATTTGAGATGGTTCAGGTATGAAGATGTGCAAAGATGAACTTCAGTGTAGAACAGCAGGAATATTTCCAAACAAAGACAACAATGTTGAGCTTGATAGAGTAAGAATGAGGCCTGTAAATGTAAATTATTTGTATAAGTTGTCCTCCAAACCCTTTTCTGCCATTGAAAAATAACCCAGTTTGCTTTTGTTTATTTTTTTAACCTCTTTATCCTGGTGTTGATACCAGTGCGTCCTTTCTTGCTTTGGCATTCAGATTTGTATTTTAAAATGAAGTAGAGATTTGTACTTTAAAATAAATGTGCAAGTTTTCTGATCTCATATTCCACTATCAATTTTTACTATTTATTATTTACATTTATAAAGCTGTTTCTTGTCTTGGAATCATTGTTTTATGAGAGGCCTTCCAAAGTCAGAATAGTCTCTTTCTCATGTTAAGACATTTTCTATGTTCAAGAGCCCTTAATCAGATCAGCTGCGCTTTGATCCATGTAAAAGCAGATTCTAGTCAGACATTTAATGACATGTTCTAATATACCATATTTATTACCTTCTGTTTAATAGTTTGCAACTAGAAGCATCATTTGTGAATATTTTTAGCACATTGCTGTGTTTTATTACCACAGGAATGTATACAAACACACTCCCGGTTTTTGCAGTTTAAGAAAAAAACATACGTATTTGCAGGACTAGATTCAATCTGTATGTACAGACATATGTATGAATCAATGACCTGTTTCCTCATGAAGATATACTGTTATTTTATGAAAAAATACAGTCATAGCAACAACATGTAAAATTTTAAATTGCAAATGCATTGCTGAATTCATTGCAGACAGAACAAATAAATGGGTAATGTTAGGACTGTCTAACACTTTCTATTGAAATAAACTATTCATATTAGTTGTGGTTCAAAAAAATTTTCACTAGTCAGGATGAAATTTTGCTAAGGCAGATAGTCAATCTGCCCCAGAGAAATATGTGTTCATTAACCAAGTTAAAAGGCCTAGGAAGTCTAGCACTCTGCTTTGAAATATAACAGGGAGAGTACTAATTTCAGGTGAGCTTTGTGTCACTGTTGCCTGTTATTACTAGTGAAGTTACACAGTATGAAGTACCCACACTAGAACTGTACAGCCCTTGAGAGTTGTGGCTCTTCCTTCTCATTTTTAGTGGAGATACTAAAACAACTTCCTAAGTTTTTGAAAATGATGAAATCTAAATATTTTCACAAAATTTAAAGTATCCATGGCAGTCAGTAAGCATTAGAAACAAAAAAAGTCAATGGTTCAATATTTGGATGCAACAAGTAATTATTAACAGAATTTATTAAAGTATATATTAAAAGGATTAAGTATGTATGAAACCACATGAACAAATACTGAATAAATATACCATGCTACACATCTCCCCCTTGTGGAAAGAATCCCAGCCATTATTATCTTAAATGAATCACTAAGGCAACTAACTGCTCTTGCACAGAAATCTATTCCCAAAAATAGCCTATGGATTTTATTTCTTCTCTTTGAAGATCCTATATTTCTGGGTGACTCCACATACTTGGATATCTGCTTTTACCTAGACAATCTACTTGCCCAAAACACCATATGCTATGCAATTCTATTCTCAACTCCAATCTATGCTCAAATGATCTTTCTGTAAGAGGAAGGCAGAGGAAGACTTCTCCTAATTCCAAAGAATTTCTCATCTGGCTCTCACTGAAGTAATGCTACTTCTTTCATTAGGCCAAGATGATCATAATGAAAACATATGAATAACAACACTGAGATAATTAACTGAGACCTGAAGCCCCCAGCATAAGGAGGATATAGAGCTCTCAGAATGAATCCAGAGGCCCACAAAGATGATCAGAGGGCTGCAGCACCTCTCCTGTGAAGACAGGCTGAGAGAGTAGGGGTTGTTCAGTCTGGAGAAGGGAAGGCTCTGAGGAGACCTTATAGAAGCCTTCTAGTACCTGAAGGGGCAACAGCAAAGCTGGGGAAGGGTTGTTCAGAATGGTGTGTAGTGATAGTACAAGGGGAAATGGCTTAAAACTAGAAAAGGGTAGATTTAGATTAGACATTAGAAGGAAATTCTTTACTGTGAAGGTGGTGAGACACTGGAATGTGTTTCCCAGAGAGTTTGTGGAAGCCCCAACTCTGGAAGTGTTCATGGGGATATTGGATGAGGCTGGAAGCAATGTGGTCTAGTGGGAGGTGTCCCTGCCCATGCGGGTGTGTTAGAGCTAGATGATCTCTAAGGTTCCTTCCAACACAAACCAATCTGTGATTCTATTACCTGGGAGTCATTCCAAACACCTGCTCCTGATCTTGACTAATTCTCAGATCTTCTTTGGATTCAACCCAATGCTATAATGGTTAGCATCATTATATCATTATTTTACTCTTTAAAATCTAAAACAGAAATGGGAGATATGTGGACTAAATTACACCATAAGAGAAAAAGGATTCACATTTTCTGTGACTGAGTCCATTAGATTGTACAACATGGCAAACCACTATAAATAAAGACCAGGTTTTTTTACTACTCAAGGCAACTTATATGCTTGGCATTTTCAAAGGCTAAATTTCTCTCTCATCCTTAGGGCCCTCAACTCCATTTATACATCAAAGACATTAAACAGAAGAGTGCAGTTTTATGTTCATGCACAGAAGTAAAAGACCATAAGAAGAGGCTCCACCTATGGAGACTATATATGTGAATAAACGCAAAAAACCATTAACAATAAAGAAGTGCATCCTTTGTTTTGAAAATGCAGACACACACCGCCCCCCAAAAATAATACACAAAGTATTTTTGTAAAGTGGTATTCTGAAAAGAAAAAATACAGTGATAGTCAGAAGTGAAACTTAGTTCCTTCTTAATGGATCAGCAGTTACACAGGAAGAATGAGGTAACTGTAAAGTGTCTGATAAATCTCATGTTTAGAATTCAAGTTTTTAGAGAAACAGGACTAAGAATGTGGTGTTGAATAATCTTTATTTATCATTAAAATCCCACTTAAGCAATTTCATACCAGCCAGCTGCACATAGAACTTTGCCAGCTGGTACCTCCAGAAAAAAAACAACCAAAAAACCCTGTAATGTATTGTTCCTTCTGCTTACCCTCAAAAAAAAAAACGTACCCTTGAAAGCTCCTCTACTTCTGCCTCCAGTTTAAATGAGTCTTTAAAGTCTTCCTAATGCCTTTAAAAACTCAATTTATGCAGAATAATAATTTCATAGATATTCTTTATAACCTCTTTAAAAAATTGTAAAAAGCACTGAGTAGCCACATAGTCTAGAAACTCATACAGCTGGTTATAAACCAATGCATTTTCAAGCCTGATTAGAAAGCAAACTTTAAAGACTACACTGTATGATTTTAGCTGCAGTAGATTTTCTCTTTTTTTTCTTTCCTCCCTTATGTTGTTTCCTTTGTAATGAATTGTCTGAGAGAATCAGACTGACTAAATCACAACAGGTCAGAAATCTTTTTGTAATACTATTTTATCCTATCATATGTCATGATTGTGTTATAACACCACAGAGAAGGTTTCTTTTTTATTTAACATTCAAACTGTTTTATCTCACGCTGATAGGCTGAAACATTTTTATTTTATTCAAGAAGACTTCCATCTGTGCAGAAAACCCTTTTTCAAAATTGCTATCTGATGTTTCCCTGGATCATCAGGTTTAAACTTTCAAAGCCTTGGAAGTCTCTTCTCTATTACTTTTTCTAGGAAACAGTTTTACTAGCAGTAGTCACCATTTCTTTAAGTCAGTCTGAAACTATATAGTAGCTGACCAAGTTATTTTACAAATCGCCATTCAACATAGGAATGTTTTTCTACAAAAATGCACACACTCTGATAAGCAGTATATTAAAATTTGGTAGGCTTTTGTTTTAAACTTTCTTCCAGAACTGCAATAAGACATCTTAGTAAACTTGGGACTTAATTGGAAGAAATTCATACAGTGATCAGTAGTCTAAAAAAGCTATCCATGGAACAACTGTTTGTATTTTGATTCTCCTATCAATCCTTTCCAGACCACTGCCGTGAAGGCAGCCCATGGGTGGACCGGAAACAGCCCTTCCAGGCAAGCATGGCAGCACATTCATCTCTTGTGACCCAGAGTCAGACAATGTTTCAGTTTCACAATGCACACAGAAAATAAAACGCAGTTTTTCTAAGCTGTGTTTACCCTTCTTCCCCGATTTCAGTTTGAAGAATTTCACAAAAAATTATTAATTCAGGTGTATCTTAAGTTAAAAATGCTACTGCAAAAATCCTGATAGTTGCAAAGGCATGCGCGATTCAAGGGCAACTATTTTGGTGTACAGGCTACATGAAGTTAATCTGCATTTCCTGAGAATGCCAGACGTGAGAAAAATGGCCTGACTGCAGACCCTGTGGGAGTTTCTGGGCAGTTCTGAAGTCCTGGAAGGCCATTGCAAATTCAAAGTCCCCTAGGATTTCTCTGATTTACTATCTAGGCTACAGTCACTGCCTTGCAGCCCTGAAGAAAAAGTATATAGAGCTGCTCCAGCCACCTTCCCCTACCAGGCAGGGTCCCATTGGGCAAAAAGCCAGACGATCTAGTTTGTTGAAAGATTAAATTTGCTTCAACTGGACTACTGAAATGAAAAATAAATATAAGATTCTCTCAGCTAGCCACTACTCAGTGCTACAGATTTCCTGTGCTAAGTGTCCATTTTATAATTAAATTTCTTATACCTTCCTGTGGTGATATCAGAGGAACAAATTATTTTTTGTCTTATTTAAAAGGAAACTTTCAGAGATTCATATAAGTCATACTTTTTTTCCCCAATTTATCTTGTCAATCTCACCTAGACAAACTTTTAATTGTAATCCTATTCAGCGGTATTAAAATTCTTTGACTGAAATCACTAGTGCTGCAAGTATTTCTTGCAAGTAGTGAAATTTTAGAAAATACTGACCACGGAGAGAGACAACACTGCCTTCCTAATTCTCAAGATTTTAAGACCCTGCAGGTTCCACCATGTAGGTCAAAATCACCTCTAGTCATCAGGGAAATGCTAGGGGTTTCCCATGATTTTTCTAGTTGAGGAAGGTTTACTTCCGGGATGCCAGCCACAGCTCGTAGCTCTCCCACTCACTTCCCAGGATCAAAATTTATTTCCCGGGGTGTCGTTCAAAGTGTCAGCAAACTCCAGTTGCCCAGGGTTGTGAGCTGTGTACACGCTAAGACATCAGTTGCCTATATTTTTTAAAAACCTTTCCTTTATGCAACTAAATCCAAGAATTTGCAGTCAGTGGCAAGCTTCTTGTCCTTAAGCTTGTGTGAGGACATTCAGCCCTGCAAGGGCTGGGGGCTCCAAGGGGTGAAACCACGGGGCTGGCAGGGGCAGCAGGGCAGCCCCAGGCACTGGGAACATCTCTGGGGCCAGGCCAGGATTTCATGCAAGAAGCATGACCAAATGACAGCTGGAAGCAGCTCCCCAGGACAGGAATTGGCTCAGTCTGCAACCATGCCTCAGGCCTCCATGGAGAATCAGGCCCAGGTCACAAAGGGAGATGCTCCCAGGGCCATACAGAGGCCAAACCCAGCAGAAATGTACAGTAAGTTTTCAGCAGAAATGCATTAGTTATATAATGTACAGGGCAGATTCATAAAAGAAAACCAAACATCAACACACCATCAAAGACTAAGGTTTCCAGTATGAATACTTCTGCTAGATATCCAATGCAAAGTGAGAATAAGTTAGAATGAAAATTTAGATTTTACAACAGGTAGTTATCTGCAGCTGTACAAATAGCATAGTTAAGATATTGGACTTACATTGCATGCATTTCACAATGCCAGCTAATAATTTCTTCAATTAAGAACCACACTTGATTTCCCTCTTTCAGTAAATTGTTTGCCAGCAAAAGCATCAAGCCATAGAAATCTCTTCTAGCCCAACTTGTTAAAAAACACATTTTTGGAAAGCTGAAAAGTTAAAAGAGGCAGGTCTAGGGCAGAATAAGCCACTGCTGACTAACCTTTCCTATAAGCTATTGTATTTTTGATGGTACAAAATCCAGGTAAGGCTGTCTTATTACTTAAAATATTTTATATAATGTAGCATCTGTTAAATTCCCTGAGATAACTAGCTGCTTCAGCTCATGCCTCCAAATGAATTTAGAAAAAATGCATCCAGTCTTTTTCTGATCTATATCCCCGTAACACATCTTGCCAGGAGTTAAAGAAACTGTCAAAATATGTTAAAGGGAAGAATGGAACACATAAGTTCTACAAAATTGCCAATATTTTGCTGAATGAACCAAATATGACCTATAACAGTTTACTTTGAGGAATAGTATGAAGACCTTCATAGTGGCCTGCAAAAATAAATGACACATGATATTCTGTATTGATGAACTGAATGTATGGCAGACTTGAGGAAAAAATACAAAGATATAATTTCTGGGTACTAAATAATAGTATTTTTTTTCAGGCTAAAATATTTAAATTAAAACCTCTGCTTAGAAAAATGTTTTGGCCACGGAAGTATACCAGAAATATCTATAGTCATTTATAGATGACTAAAAACAGCATATTACACAATGCTGTTTTCAGCTAAGATACTGTAGAGTTTCCTTCATTCTGTGTCAGAAAAATAAAAAATAAAAAGAAAATGTGAAAAAGGATCAGTGGCAATAATTATCAGCCTTGGAAACTTCCTATTTGAAAGAATGGCTTAAAGGACTGGGTTTACTTGTCTTAGAAAGATAAAAAGTAAGAAGTTTCATGACAAAAGCATATAAAATGATAATTGGTGAAGAGATGATAAAAGAGGAACTCCAGTTCTTTTTCAACAAAGGAACAAGTTATCAACAAGTGGAACTGAAAAATGGCAAGATGAAAGAAAATACTCTTTTCCACAGAGTGTGATTTTAGGCTATGGAATTTACTGCCACAGGATGCCTCTGAGGACAAGAATTTAGCAAAATGTCATTAAGACTGCTATCTAATTGTAAGAAGAATGTCTAGACAATAGTGAATGATAAAGTAAGTTTTGGAAAAGTTAAACATATTGTCAAGGTAGAAGACTAAATAGGAATATGTGCTATTCCCTTTTCTTATGCTTCTATCAAAGATTGGAGTTATTATTTTGCAGTAACATCTCAATAAGTTTTAAAGTCACTGAAGTGCTGTATTTTTGCTATATGCATGAAGGTATGTGTTTTTAAGAAGAAAATTTCTACAGGTGGCTACTACTACTGACTTAAGCATCAGTTCCATGACATTTTCAAGCACACTTAGGAGGGTATTTTTTGCAGTGCAAATCCCCATAACCTATATATCAAATGTTTTTTTATGAATGGCTATAAAACTTTTTAGGACAGTTTGCCAGGTGCAGTATGCTTGTGGAGTTTTATGGAGTCATTATCTTGCCAGTTTGTTTAATATAAAAACCTTCCTTCTTTATTTCAACACAAACCAAGGATTTCAACATTTCTTGTCATTATTAACCTTACATACCACTGTAACTTGTAGCACATTCGTCCTCTTTCCAACACTGAACTATGTAGAAATCAATCCGAGAAATTTCTTCAGAACTTCTTGTAAATGTTGTGAATTTCCAGAGTGATACTAAAGGTGTTCTTTATTGCCTACTAGTGAATATTTCTGCAAGAAAAATTCCCATACGTCTTTCTGTAAAATGCTCGTAAAGCCCAGTATTTATTTGGGATAAATATATTCCTGTCTTGAAATACTGCATCAGTTCTAGCATATCCATCAACCTGGTATAATGCTTTTGTCTTACGTTTATTAACTAATTTATAAGTGCTTATGGCTTTCACAAAAGCTCATAGATGCTTCAATTTCTCCACATGATTGAAAAATATCAGGTACCTATTGCAGTGGCACGCTTTGGGAGCTGGAAAGCAAAAGAAAAAGCTACTCCACTTTCTAAATATGCATGACTGCCTGCCTGCCCAGGAACTGAGTATTCACACTATACACTGGCTGAAAATTACTGGATGAGTACTATTTGTAATTTTCACCACTGAAACCATAATAGGCTCCATTCTGCTCCACTGAAATGAATATGAGTTTGCTTTTGATGTCAGTGAGATATGAGGAGAATCTCTGAGGACACCAGGAAAAACATTTGCTTATGACTGGCTATTTTTGTTCCCTTTTACAATACACACTACAACTCTATGATTCCATATTAAAATCTCATTTCTGTAGCTTTAATCAGTTCTCATGTACCTGAGTATATGCTTCAAGCCTTCAAGACTGTGGAGAATCAGGATACATATAAGAACTGTTTGAGAACTGCAGATGACCTGTTTTTTTTGACAACTAACAAAGTAAAATGCCTATAAGAAGAAGACGACCAAAATAGTGCAATCATATATTTTTAAACAAAAATAAAATAGCCTAGTGTTATTTCTATTGTGACTGATGTTTTCATGGTTGATTTATAAGGTTGTATGACTTATTAATCATTAAACTCTACCTCAACATAGATGCACAAAATATGATTCTGTGGGGAAAAAAAATCTGATCAAATACTAAATTGAATTTAAATTCATGCCATCGAGATGTTGAATTAATTTTAGATTTAATTTATATATTCAATAAATTTACTAAAACCTGAAATTTATTTGAAAGTTGATTCATCTGACTCAACTAGTGAACCAATCAAACTCTAAAAAACTCAAACTATAGCTATACAGCTATACAGAGAACAAAGGGATTAGTCAATATACTATTCCAGTATTTTCAGGGTGTCATGTATTTAATTGATTTTTAAAACACTTAAAATCATAAGAAATATTAAAATAGAGCCATAGTTACAATATTTATTATGTCTAAATATTTTTTCTGTTATATCTCTATTAATATCACTCAATAAAAGTGTTTTTTTTAAAGCTTCATTTTGGACTTGCTCAATGGAAATTTTTCAGTATTGTTAATTTTTTTGATAGAAATGCTGCATCATATGCATGGGTGTTTTATGGCAGGTATAGTACTGGCATTTTGGAAATGCATGTGCAGGAACTAAATGGTTTAACAAAGAAGCAACCATTTGTTCTTGAAATATAACAAACAAATTATCCCTCAATCACTGGTGAAATGCCTTAGGAAATTATTTGATGGTAATTTTATATTTGTCCTGGATTTCATATCTCAGTACTTGTTTTATGGATGGTGAATTATGACTTAAGCAGGGTGCCAAAAACAGAAGAAAAATTGAGACAATCTGAAACAATGAAATATAAGGCTTAATCACCAAAATGAACATGAGCGTGAGAAAAAAATGGCTTTAATTTTATGGTACTATCATTTTGATATGAAGACAAACTGTTTTCCATGGATCCTTCCCCAATTACATTCCAGATGCAATTTTTAATCAGTAAGAACACAAAATCTATACAAATTTAAACAAGTTGTTATATTTGAAGTCGTATCTATGTTGTTCTGCATTTGATTCAGAACAAATTCTATGACAGAATTGTACAACTAATTTTAGAAAGAGATGATTCAATAACCAAGGCCACAAAATAGAACTTTTATTAAAATACTAATATTTTTTAACTAAGCACACTGCAAAGAGCATTCTCCAGTATAATGAAGTAAAAACTAAATTTTAAGTGTTTTCTATTCATAGTGCAAAGCTATGTTCCCATGCAAACCTTTTGGCCAGTTTTAAACTCAGTGCAAAAAGTTTACCCTTGGAACAGAAATCAGTCTCTAGATCACAGCTTAACCAGAGCTTGAAATACATAGCTTTAATAATTGCAGTAACTAATATTGCATAAACCTTTTTTTTTTTTTTTTTTTCACTGGGTAGTAGAGTCCACGCTGAAGCTTAAGAAGATGAGTCAGGTAAGGAAACCTTGGGAAAATTATTAGGCTTCACAAACAAACCAGCACAATTTCTTGGGTCTTTAAGTTCTTCTAGAAACATCTGAGAGAGGTATTCTGCAAACAAGCTCATGTATGAAGGAATTTAGTCCATTTGAGAAGGACGGAGTCATTCTCTATGAAATTAGGATCCTAGTACAAGTTAATAATGATTAACAAACTGATGACAAATTGAAAGAAGGAGGACTCTCTCTTTAGAATTAAGCTGCAAAATATTAGCCAGGTACATTATGAACAGTTATAATCTAATGATAATGAGGGGTTATTCAGTTTGGAGGGTGTGTTAACAGAAACACAGTAGGTTTTCTAATTCTATTTCTAATTCCATTAGCTCCTCTTATAAATCATCTCCCATTAAGCTTTATTCATAATACAATAAATTATATGTAAGTACTTTCCACTAACAGGAAAAAAAAACTTGAATCAAATTTAATGAGATCTTAAATATTTGTATAATCTTACTGAACTCAAGAGTCTACAGGCACTCTCAAATTTAGTCCTGTGGGCAAAAAGAGCACAAATATGTTCCCAGAGAATCACTTCTATTCATAGAAATCCTAGAAATCCTAGAAATCAAAATTAGGGGTTGGAAGGGACCTCGAAAAATCATCTAGTCAAATCCCCTGCCAAAGCAGAGTCACCTACCACAGGTCAAACAAGAAAGCATCCAGGTGAGCTTTGAATGTCTCCAGAGACAGACACTCCACAACTTCCCTGGGCAGCCTGTTTCAGTGCCCTGTCACCCTCAGAGTGAAAAAGTTATTCTTTATATTTGTACAGAACTGCCTATGGTCCAGTTTATAACCATTGCCCCTGCTCCTATTGTTAGTCACCCCTGAGAAAAGCTTTTCTCCATCCCTATGGCACTCAACTCTTGCATATTTGTAAACATTGATGAGGCCACCCCTCATTCTCCTCCAAGCTGAAGACCCCCAGCTCCCTCAGCCTTTCCTCACAAGGGAGATGTTCCACTCCCTTCATCATCTTGGTCACTGTGCTGGACTCTCTCAAGCAGTTCCTGATCTTTCTGGAACTGAGGGTCACAGAACTGGACACAATATTCCAGATGCAGCGTTACCAGGGCAGAGTAGAGGGGGAGGAGAACTTCTCTTGACCTACTAGCCACCCCCGTTCTAATGCACCCCAGGATGCCATTTGCCTTCTTGGCCACAAGGGCACATTGTCGGCTCATGGCCATCCTTCCATCCACCAGCACTCATAGGTCCCTTTCCTCTGTGCTGCTCTCCAACAAATCAGTCCCCAGCCCATACTGGTACCTAGGGTTGTTCTTTCACAGATGCAAGACTTTACACTTGCTCTTGTTATAATAGATTAAATTTCTCCCTGCCCAACTCTCAAGTCTGTCCCCTTAGTAAAGCCACGTTGACTGCTCCTGATAAGCCTTTTGTCCTTGATGCACTTGGAGACAGCATCAAGAATGAGTTGTTCCATCACCTTTCCAGGCATGGAGGTGAGGCTGACCAGTCTGTAGTTAACTTGGGTCCTCTTTCTTGCCTTTCTTGAAGACTGGAGTGACATTTGCTTTCCTCCAGTCATCAGGCATCTCTCCTGTTCCCACTGACTTACCAAGGATGATGGAGAGCAGCCTAGCAATGACATCCAACAGTTCCCTCAGCACCCCTGGGTTAATCCCATCAGGACCCATGGTTTTATGGATGTCCAGCCTCATTAACTGATCCTTAAACCAGCCTTCATCAACCAAGGCAAACTCATCCTTCACCCTGACTTCCTCAGTTGCCTTAGGGGCCTGGGGCTCCTGAGGACATCCTCCAGCTGTATACACAGAGGCAAAGAAGGTGTTTAGCAATTCTGCCTTCTTTGTGTCCTCTGTCACCAGGGCACCCACCTCATTCAGGAGTTGACTTATATTGCCTCTGGTGTTAGTTTTATCTGCTATGTATTTGAAGAAGCCCTTCCTGTTGTCCTTAACCTCTCTTGCAAGGTTTGATTCCAAGGAGGCTTCAGCTTTCCTAGTTGCCTCTCTGCATTGTCAGGCCACAGTCTCATATTCCTCCCAAGTGGCCACCCCTTCCTTCCACAGTCTTTAGGTTCTCTCCTTCCATTTCAGTTTACCAACAATTCCCTGTTCAAAGACCCTTCAACATTATTCTATTGCCTCACTAATTTTTCTGT